>NW_004797591.1:668558-669668 GCF_000002075.1 Aplysia californica | reverse complement strand
CCCCCCCCCCTTTCGTAATCTTCACAGTTTTTGGGGAATCAAAGCCCACAGCCCACAGCCCACAGCCCACAACCGTACCACTGATGTTGTCAGCTTCATGATTCTAATTTTGTCCACTTATCGCTTCAGTTTTAGTTTCAACATCACCAAGTGTTGCTGGGGTTTATGGTTCTCCCTGCCTTTCAGATCATTCGAGGTCCTTACAAAGGAGTTAAGCTCAAAACCAGGACCAGCATTTGTGCTATGTTCGTTAGGCATTTTGGCTTACCTTCTGAGGGCGTTCCGTAGTTTTGTTTCCACAGGGAGAAGTTATTGCATTGTGATTCTGGACTACGGAACGGAGGAGCCTAGTTCGAGTCCCAGACTGGGCGTTCTTGAACTCCTGTTGGTTTGTGGGGTGTTCAGGGCTCTCAGCCCATATGGCTTGGTTCTATCGGAGACAGCCGTTGGATTGGGAAGTTCTGCCACTTAAATAACTTAGTAATGTTGATAGGGGCGTTAAGCTCACACACTGAGGGTTTGTGTTTCTACTGAGAGTATCCCACATTGTCTAGTTTATCACTGACAGGCTGGTTTCTTTTTTCGTTTCATTTTACCCCCAGGCTTGTTTAACACAGGGTGATCCGCTTAAAACAAAGAGTAAAAAATACCTAAGCAGATGTTTTCGTGTGTTTTTATAGCATATTTTTTCAAGGAATATTACTTTTTTTTAAAGTAAATAAAAAAAAAAAAACCTGCCTCGAAAAGCATAGTTCCTATGGGTGGTAAGATATTATTCGCTTTTTGCCTACCACCGGCTACTTCCGGCTGTGAGCTCAACAGACATTTTTTTTCCTCAGTACATAATGTACACCCAGATAGTCGGATACTAATAGATAATATATTGGGAGTGGGCCAAGGACCTTACAACAAATGGACCCTCCTCTCTCTCTCTTCGCGGCACCGCACGCAGCACGCCCAGTGAAACATACAAAATGGCGCCAACTATGGTCGCCCAGTGCGAACTGCGTTTTTTTTCTTTCGAAGTGATTATTCGGACTCGAGTCCGAATATGAAAAAATGTTATTCGGACTCTGATTCTTGTCCAGCATGACATCACTTCCGACTTCC
>NW_004797591.1:614993-664130 GCF_000002075.1 Aplysia californica | reverse complement strand
ACAACAATTCAAACTGACCGCCGCACCCTGCGTAGGCCTATCACTACTAATGATCTACAAGGTTGTGGGCTTACTACACGGGTGTGTAAGCCCACAAGGAATCTAGGTCAGTAGCGCGCAGGTGGCCTGATTATATGACCGTCTAGGTGTAGGCTAATGGAAAGGGATGAGTCGGAGCATCATATCATTGTCAGCGTGTCACAGCAGAAGGCATGGACACACAGTACAGCGGCGCGGTTATGTGTAGATAGTGTGTACTGTATACCGTTCCAACACAGTAACTCCACGCCAGTCTAACGCACACTACACACCGCGATAGCTCCTGTTGTGCGCCAGTGTGTTATTTGGTAGGTGTACGTTTTTCACTGCGAGTGCGAGAACAAGGTCAACGATGCATACTTTTACACATCAATGTCTCGATGGTTAACATTAAGTAGGCCTATTTCCCCCCTAGTAGGCTAGGCTAATCCCTTTAAATGTGATTTTTAACCCCCCCCCCCCCCCAAAAAAAAAAAAAAAAAACCCCAAAAAAACCCACACAAAACAAACAGAACAAACAAAAAGACAATCAAAAAACAAAAACAAATCCGAGCAATGTTTGAATTGTTTGTCATATATGTGTGTGTGCGTGCTCGCGTGGTAGTAAGTGAATACTTTAGATCAATATCCAGAGTCAGATTTCAAAAACAAAACAAAGTTGAAAAGATAATGCAAAAATGGTAGGGAAAGATGTTTAAAGAGGGGTACTGCAAGTGAAGACAGTGCGGGGGGAAAATGGAAATCAGACAAAGAGAATATGAAAGCTATTTTAGGCAATGAACATTACTAAGAATTTGATTTAAAAAATAATATTCTGGAGTAGGCAAGCAGGCCCATTGAATAACACACAAAGGGTGAATGTTTCTCTAAAAACATTCTAGCTCTAGAGATTTTCTTTTTTCCCATTTGCTTGTCAATGTCTGTCTTTCTATCTGTCTGCCTACATGCCTGCCTGTCTCTCTGTCTGTCTGTCTGTCTGTCTGTCTGTCTGTCTGTCTGTCTGTCTGTCTGCTAAAAAGGTATTTTTGTCTACCTGTTTGTTTCAATTTCATATGTGAATGATATGAGTGCATGAACTTAAACTTGAAAATATAGTTTTGTTTCCTCATTTGTAACATGTATCATGTAAATGTTTTCTGATAACAATGGTCTGGTCTTGCTAAATGTCACATCAGATATCTCATTCTCTACAGACTTTCAAAGATCAACCATTAATTTTCTGCAGAATTAAAATTTGCATTGCTGAGAAAAAGTGAGCATGCAGCTATCTATTCCAGTTAAAGGTGAGCTCATTGTGATCTGTCAATGTCAGAGCCTGAGGAAAAGTGATCTCACAGCCACCTGTTGATGTCGGAGGGGTTGATGGCAGTACAACTTTTGGGGTTCGGCAGTCCTCTCTTGGACATAGTCATTGATGGCGACCAGGAACTGCTGGACAGGTAGGATGGATGGATAGATGGACAGATAGAAGAAATGATGGAGCGATAGATGGATGGATAGACAGATAGATGGATTTATGGACTGATAGATGGAGAGGTATTTGGATGAATGAGGGATTGATAAACAGATATATGATTTGGTGGCTGGATGTAACCTACAAATAATACTAGAGATGTCAATGGAAAAGATGAAGAAGTTGGTTATGAGGAAGGATTGATAGACAGACACAGCAGATGGATAGAAAGATTAATGAATGCCTGCTAAAGACAATTTGGACATTTCCCAGTCTTTACTGATAGTGTACTGATTTTCTCATTCAGTTCTTAGAACCCTCACTTCAATTAAAGTAAGATGAGCCTTTTACAAACACGTACAGGATGAAGTTAATACGCGACCATCCACCACCCCCAATTCACCCACATATGTGTTTTTATTAATAAAAGCTGAGTTTAAATTTCTAGAAAGTATAAATGTAGTGGCGTCGGTAGCCTAGTGTTTAGGCTACCGGACTCGTAATCGTGAGATTGCGAGTTCGGGGGTTCGAGCCTCAGCTCGGTCCGACGTTGTGTCCTTGGGAAAGGCACTTTACACGAACTTCCCACTTGGCTCAGTCCTATCGGAGACGGACGTTAAAACTAGGAGGTCCCGCCCCTTAAATAACCTAATAGTGTTGATAGGGGCGTTAAACCTATACCATTTCACCCCTTCAAAGTATAAATGTGAAGCCTTGCTAAATATGGTAATATATGAATTTGTTATTATCTATGAATAGATAGATTCTCTTGTTATTACATTTGTAGATCTGGGTATTCTTGTAAATCCTCCGCCTGAAACCTTTTCCTCCTCCTCTGTAAACTCAGACTCATACAGCGTCTACAAGGGGAATCTTATTTTATGACATCTGAGCCGGAAGATCTTTGTAGTTCTTGTGCAACATTGTCTAAACTTTATCATTGTTTTTCCATTGTCTCCTTAATTTTGTTTCAGATTTGGTTTGAAAGCTGATAGTTGTGTTCATGCATCAGGAGATCTGTTGTCTATGTGAGTTATGTATTAATTAATGACTGGCAAAGATGTTCATGTGGAGACAAATGTTTATTGGGTTGT
This sequence comes from Aplysia californica, assembly GCF_000002075.1. NCBI lineage: Eukaryota > Metazoa > Mollusca > Gastropoda > Aplysiida > Aplysiidae > Aplysia > Aplysia californica. The sequence continues at coordinate 661,544 of NW_004797591.1, read as the reverse complement.
AAAATCAACTTGTCCTTTGGTTTTCAATTTATCATGGGGGTGGGGGGATGGAGGGGGGACAAGTAGGGGAGGGGGTGGGAGGGAGAGAGAGAAGAGGCAGTGGACCATTAGCATGTCATCATACTAAATCAGAATGTTTCAGGGAGTCTTAAAGTTCTTTAGTATGTACTGTGTGAAACTGCATTAATTTCAGCACCAGATTTTTTTTTCCTTGAATATTTTCTCACCATAGTCATCAGGTGAAGAAGATTTAAGGTACGAGCAGTCCAGTTTTATATTCTTCTTGTGATTTAAATACGGCCTTTGTTGATACTCTAAGATAAAGTGTGTGTGCTCATGCAAAGTTGTGTGTGTGTGTGTGTGTATGTGTGTGTGTGTGTGTGTGCGTGCGCATATGTGTGTATTTTTATGTGTGTGAGTGCATGTTTGTGTGAGAGAGTGTACATTTGATAGCTTAACTGATAACAGGTTGGACTTCTGAGATGGGCTTTAGATTTGAGGTTCCTCTTCTTAAATTGTAACCTTACAGTATAAAGTGGAGCATAAAGCCTATACCATGTCATACCGAGAGAAAGGCAGAGAAATAGATGGATGAGGAGTAGACAGACAGAGGGAAAATGGGGGGAAAGAGAGAGGGGTGGGAGTGGGGGGAGAGAAGAGAGCTTTGAGTTTTGCACAGGAATAATGTTTTCAATTAAGTCATTGTGAACTTACACGAAAGAAATTATTTGAATGTATTTCTGTTATTTTGAAAACTGTGGATCAGCTTCGACCATGTAGCAGTGACGTACCAGGACACCATACATTACACTCCAGGGGGTGCAACGCTGAATACTATAAGAGTGGCTCAGGTAAGGTTTGTTGATTTGGCTCACAGTAGTCCTGCTTGAATTGATAGTAGTTGTAGTAAAAAGTACAATATTTGATATACACCTATTTTAGCTTGGGTAATTTCAGAGAGTATGGATGTTTTATCTTCATTTTTATTTTTTAAATTGATGCTGATTTTCAAAGGTGATTATGGACCTCAGCTTGACCTTATCTTCAACAAATGTTATTATTGTTAAACTTAGGAATATAATAAAATCAGATCTTCTTTTCCTTGTTCACCCAAAAATAAAATTGGATTATATCATTTTCCCCTCGTAATTACATGGCTGACATGAATTACCCATTTTTTGTTGTTAAACATGGAGCTTGAGCTTAAGTTCAGATTAATGTCCTGTTTAGTTTTGTTGTTGCTTTTAACAAACTTTGCTATTTTTCCTTTGATGATCTGCTGCAACTGTATTATTGAATTTTACTGTTCCAAGTACATTCTAGGTGGACACTTTTTATCTTGTTTAAATAGTTTTTCAGTTGCACAAATACATTGTCATTAAGTGGTCAGTGAGTTTTCCAACTTCCGTCTTTTTCGTGTTGTGATTTTTCCTTCCACGTCCTGTTTTTCAAGTGGTGCCTGGATATCCCTGGATCAACAGCAGTTATTGGATGTCTCAGCAATGATGAATTTGGAAAGACAGTCGCCGCTGAGATGGAGAAGGCTGGTGTCAAGTGTTTCTTTCAGATAAAAAATGAGAGGCCGACGGGAACGTGTCTCGCTATTTGTACTGAAAACAACAGGTTTGTGCTAGATCTTCATTTTCAAAGATGTACCATAGCAGAGAATGGAGTTCGCAAAGCACATGTGTGTAAGAAATTCCGGAAAAGTTTTGACAGTGTTATTGTATCTTGCATGGCTTTGCAAATTATAACTTTTTTTACAGCAGGACTTTGATATACTGTTATTGATAGCACTAATTGTGTATTAGCTGTTCTCTTTTAACAGTATATTTATAATTTAAACATTGCAGACCGAACTGACCAAATATTTTAACTCTTTATCTCCGGCAAGCCGCAGCCAGCGGCTCGCAGTCGGAACCACCATGCCGGTGAGCTGCCGCTCGGGCACATTCCTTTACCTTGACTTTGACATCAAATTACTTTTTGGCAATTACTGAAAACAGGTCTCTTTTACCGGAAGTTTATTCTTTAGATGAAGAACGGTCAAAATAAGTTTGCTTGTTTTGATGTGAGGACCCATTTAATGACAATTTTGTCATTTTTGATTTAGCACCAAAAATCCCTGACATCGTGGGTTTACCCCCCTCGGAGATAAAGAGTTAATGCAAATATTTTAGTATCAAAATGCTGAATGTTCTTTCTTCACGTTTGTCATCTTCCTGCTCTTTTCTTGCAGTTTCGTTGTCATTTTGTATTTCTATAATATTCTGTGGATACAAAATTGGATAACTGTAGGCTTTCAGAGATGTGAATAATTTTATCATTTGGTTTTGCATCTCAGAAAAAACTATTTAAAATAGATCTGATCATTAGTTTCTGAAAAAATCATGTTTGATCTTTCTGTGGTATATTTATTTTGATTTTAGAAAGGGATATTTTGCTAGGGCCTTCCTTCTGTATTAATGGCTCCATAATTCTTCAGGTCTCTGGTGACTCATGGTGGAGCTGCGGAGCTGTTTTCCCATGACTACTTGGACCAAGCACAGACTCAAGAAGTTATTCAAGAAGCCAAGTATTACTATTGTTCAGTACGTTTTTGCTGTCAGTAGTTACCATTTATCAGTATTGTTGGCTCTTTAAATTTCTTTATTCAGAAAATGAATGAATAGACGTCTGACGTTGCAGACTTTCATTTATTTGTACACTCTTCAAGATTCCAATATGTGGAAAGTTTTCAGTAGCTCTATCCTCATTGAAACCTTTTGTTGTGTTTCTTCTTCATCCTTCTTCTGATGGCGATGCCGAACTTCTTCACAAGGGTGATGACTGGTCATTGTGCCTCAAAGTTGCTCATCTCTTAGGCTCTGGAAATGAGACTGGTCTAAGTCTGTCTAGAATTAGGCATTCCTCTTGCTCATGTCCTTTGGTTGTACATGTCATATGTGAGTCATCGTGGTAAAATCAGGCGCCCGTCAAAATAATTAAATGCGAAAAATCAGCAATTTTTGGCCGGTTGGGAATTTTTTTTCGAAATTTTGTTTTTTGGCTCAACACCTTGTATGTCCATTTATAGCTTATTGTGTTTAGTGCTTGTTGTTTTAGAAGTCATCATTTATAAAATGTACATTTTTGCTCGAAGGAAATAGAACTAGTTGTAGAGAACTGTAATCTTTTTTGTCTTCCTCTTAGAGGTATCAAGATCTTGGGCAGTGTGAAATTTGTACTGGATAAGTTTAGATAATATTTTTTTGTGTTAATGGTGAATGGGCTTTATGGAACTCTATTTATTTGGTTTTATTTTAAGAATTTTATATTACTTATCATGTAATTAATTAAACATGAATGTTACTTAAGATTTAATCCTTTGATTATCTTTTCTCACTTCTCGATATATCTCTTTTTATTCTTATAATTTTTCTTATCAATATCTCCTTTTATCTGTATCTGATCTTTCTTTGTCTCAGACTTTCTTTATTCATATTTTTTTTCTTACTTCTTAATCTCTTTTTATCTGTATAATCTTACATCACTTTGTCTTCTTTCATTTGTATTGCCTTACTTTTTAAGACCTAATGTTACCTTTTGTGTTTTGTCTCTCAGGGATTCACCTTGATTCATTGCCCTGATGGAGTTCATCGTCTTGCCGTACAAACCAGTAAAGCAAAAGAAAAAGTGTTCAGCTTGAATCTTGCCTCAGTGAACATTTGCAAGAAATATGCAAACCATCTTCAAAGTCTTATGCCCTTCATAGATGTGTTGTTTGGAAATGGTGAGGTAAAAAAAAAAGACAGAAAGGATCTTGAGACTTTTTTACATTTGTACTTCCCATGTAATTTATTTCTCCATGGTGTAGGGTAGAAAAATTTGGTTGATCCTCTGTTGAAAGCTCATATGTGTATTTGTGTGTATATGTGCATGTATATATGTGTGTGTGTGAGTGTGTGTGTGTGTGTGTGTGTGTGTGTGTGTGTGTGTGTCTATGTTTGCATGTGTGTGTGTGTGTGTGTGTGTGTGTGAGTGTTGACATTAAAGAAATACTTAATCTCTTCATCGACTTGAAATTATAAGAGCAAAGTGTTCTTTGTTTGACATTGTTTATCCTTCACTTTGAAAACTTCTATTTGATTTTAGTATGAAATCCTATCCTACTAGGCCTACATGTATGTGAAACTATCAGTGAATCTTTAAATGATGTGTTGGCTTGTAAGTTGTTCAAATGTGACAAAGAGAAAAAAGATAAAGAGGAGTGGTATTAATTCTTGCTTGTTCTTTTTTTTTCTAACAGGAAGTTGATGAATTCATTCAAATCTGTGGTTTTAAGGTAAACTAATGCATTTTTTCTAGATCTGTCACTTGATTTATGTTGGGAAAATTTAGAGAATAGCTTTGAAGTATCATGACGTCGGTGGCCTAGTGGTTAGGCTCTCAGACTAGCTACTGTAAGATCGTGGGTTCGAATCCCGTCAGGGGCCCGACGTTGTGCCCTTGGGAAAGGGACTTTGCACAAATTTTCCTCACTTCACCCAGGTGGAAATGGGTACCTGGCTATAGACCGTGAACGATCTTGTCAGTTTGATAGTGTTTGAGCGCGTGAAATCCGCAACTTGGGGGGACTGTATGCTTCTGCGGAAGCCGAGAATGTTTCTGAGTGTTCTCAGAGGGTCTGCTGGGGTAATAATAGTTGTAAAGCGCATAGAGCATGCTCTTGAGCAGGGATATGCGCTATATAAATGCAATTATTATTATTATTATTATTATTATCATAAAATTTAGTGTTAGACCATTTGGTATTATATGTTTAGTGTCCTATAGAAGGAGGTAAAAACCCTATATCATGCAAGACTGCCTATACTTTCGGTGAAAAATGACAAAAATATGCTTGTTAAAGTTCTTTGTGCACATTGCATAAATAAAGGCACTTATATATCTGACAAAATTTAGTTTTAACAAGTATGTATATTATCCGGGGGTTTGCCTGGATCGGAAAAGTATCCTAGGGTTTGAAGTAATCAGGCAACAGCCAAATAGTCTTGACCTTGGAAATGTTCATGGAATCGAGCTCCTTTTCAGGACATATCAGCTTGCAAAACTTTGCTGAGTTTTTATCTTCTCTGACTCACATGAAAGACAATAATTGCCGCTGAGCTGTTTGTTCCAATGCATTGACTTCTTAACTAATATAAGTTTTGTTAATCCCTCTAGCCCTCTGAAGAGAATTTGCATTTTTTTGTATATATTATGATAATTCAGAGATTCTGTCAAAGTAACATACTACAGTGCAACTCGGATTCTACGAGCTTGGTTTCAACGAGAACTCGGATTCAACGAGAGGAGATAGGTTCCCTGTTTTTTCTTCTTCTTTAAAATCAATTAAAATAACGCGGATTCAACAAGCACTTAAATCAGCGAGCTCGGATTCAACGAGGTCGCTTCCAGGGTGAACAGCCCTTGCAGACGTGGCTTCGCTCATTTTTCTTCCAGAACGAATTTTATCTAATCCCGGAAACCATCCATTTCACCTGTATCGAGTACTATTATTCACTTACCCGGTTGAATGCGACCAATCAGTGGCCTTTTTTTCATACCAACAAATGTGTTGTTGGCACGCGCACGTGTCTACTCTAGCGTGTGTCGGAGTCGGATGGGCGGCCCGCACACGTGTGACTGTGTATGTGGTAGGGGGGGGGGGGGGCACAAGCTGTCCGGGCGTTGAACGTCGCAGATACAAACGCGTCACAGTCTTTTTTTTTCCCTCGGCAACTGATCATTATTACAATGACAAGCTAGTCTTGACGTAGAACGTAATGAATTGTGTGCTGGTCTATGGAATCAAAAGTTGCTGTATGCTAGGCTCTACACAGCAACACAACTTTTTGACAAACAATCGAGATGACACAGTCGTGCATTTGAACGAATCTGTCTTTTTTTTTACACAGCTCATAATATGCAGGCATTTCAAGCACTACTTGTTACTTCTCTTTACACATTACTTGCTCAGTGGCTGTAATTATATTATCTACACAAAACCTCATGTTTGCTATAACGAAAACTCAGATTCAACGAGATTTTAGGTCAGGCCCGGCGATCTCGTTGAATCCGAGTTCCACTGTACAAATACCAGTGCAGCTAATATTGCAAACCATTCCTTTGCTGGTCCCTATGGTGCAATTCCTATATCTTTTAGCAGCTGGCTGAACTATGGAAAATGGCATAAAGTACCTTTCATTAAGACACAAGATCTTATCAGGAAGAACCTGTATCATATTGAAATTTTGAAAAGATTTAAATGGCAAATATTTTTATTTACAGCTGCATGTAGTTAAAGCCTTTTGCAACATCAACAAATAAACTGGGTTAAGGAGGACAGTATAGTGTACTATCTAGGTGCTCTGTTTTCCTTCAGGCTTTTTTTTCCTTTTGGTTATTTCAAAGCAGGTACATAGTAGAGCTGAAGCTGCTATCTTGTTGTCCAAATGGGAGGTCTCCGGAGAGCACCGCATGCCCCGTGTGGTTGTCGTCACTCAGGGCGAAAAGCCAGCTCTTTTTGTACAGGGTAAGGGGAGTTTCACTGCCACCGTATCATGTGTTAGCATATTGCACACATTTTGATTTGATGCACTAAACTCTTTGTTAAGACTAAATGAAATATTGTTATTGAGTAAGCACAAATGCCTAGTTTTCCTTTTATGATAAGAACTTCTAAAATATTTGAGTAAGGTTAAAAAAAAATAAAAATGCAATAACCTCTTTGATAGAATATAATACAAGTTGGCCTACTGAATTGCCTGTGGTAATAATGTTTCCCACACTGCCTTATGTTATATTTCTGGTTTTGTACTGTTTTTTTCGGGTATTCATATCATATACATAATTTTCGTCTATTTGAGTATTGGAGTTTATTACCGTCTTACTCCCAGACTCTGATCAGTACAGACATTATATTTCAACTGTGAAGAAAAATCTTATGGTCAGAAGATTCAAAGGTATTTTAAACATTTTCTTTTTAACGCTTCACAGCAGGTTGTGTGCAGGAGTTCCCGCCCATGTCAATCTCTCCTGATCAACTTGTGGACACGAATGGAGCTGGAGATGCTTTTGTTGGAGGTGTTTGGTTTTGCTTTTTGTCCAAATTAAAACCCTCTAAAATGTGTGTGTGTAACCCAGAAAGGAGTCCAGAAGTGACATAGATTTAATTGAGAAAAATGGGGAGAAATAATGAAAAAATCATATTCTTGAAGAAAATTGAGATTCGTTGAGGTATCACTTGATTGACCATTTTACTTTATCCTCAAGAAACGATCTAAGGCCCTTTGTTCTTCTAAATATTATGTTTTTGAAAGGTTTTTAGGTTAAGATGAGCTGAGAGATGTAACTATGTAATAGGTCGCCTCCTTCCCAATGTCCCAAACAACTTGTCTCATGGAAAATAAGTCTGGGCTACAAAAAGAGAGGGAAGATCTTCTACTTTTTTTTTTTTACATGAAATTATTTCATTTTTCACTTTTTCCTGCTGCTCGTGCTCACTATGTATATTAGAATTGGTGTATTTGATTTTTGAAAGTTAAGCTTCGTTCATTTTGAAGAGAGACCCTTTTCTCAGGTATGCACACATATTATATATATAAACTGAGTTCATGTAGTTCCTTTTAAATAAATGTCTTAAATATTATTGATAAGATGGGGAAGGTGGCTATCTATTCATCCATCTTGAGGCAGAGTAATTTTTCTGTCTTAGATTAGTCACTTTTTGTTTTTCTGTTTTCATAAATTGGTACTAAGATTGTGGTATAAAAAGGTCTCACTACGGACCTACAAATGGGATGTCCCACTTTTTAGTTTTAGGAACAGAGTAGAGATACCTACTCTGCAAACAAATTAGGTTGAAATCCTGGCCCCCTGCTCTATTATTCAGTTTCTAACTAGCTATAAGTGGAGTAAACAGTTGCTCTAGCTGTTTATCTTTTTTTTTTAAATTTGTTTAAAAAAACATTGGTTGGAAGCTTTTTTGCCATTTTTTGAAAGTTAATATCCCCCTCAGGTCTTTCTGTTCACTGGCTTTCCTCTCTTTATGTTGCTCTGTGCCTCAGACTCAAACGTCAATAATCATGTCCTGAGACTAGAGTTTTTTTGTTGCTCCATCATGTGTTACAGAAGTTTGTATAGCATGTCTTTTCCACACAGGTTTCCTTGCTAGCCTCATTGAAGATGGGGAGCCAATACGTGCAGTAGCTTCAGGACACTTTGCTGCCAATGCTGTGATAAAGGAAAGAGGATGCACTCTGCCGACCAAAATTCCAAAGCCTGGAGCGTGACAAAGATCAACAATGTGTCCTAGAAAAGAATAGTCCTCGATTGTTGGTATGCTAAGAAGACTGCCTATGTGTTGTGCTGTGACTTATAATGAAGTTAAGAAAATAATGGCCTCGGCCAAAGTACCAGTTTTTGTGGTCCCCAAATGTGCCTGCTGTGTGATCACCCAAATGAAACGCTGTGCTATCATTTCCTCCAGTACAAAGTACAAGGCTGATTCTTTTGACACTCATACAAATGAAAAAGAGGGAGATTCTTATGCAGTTGAAAGTGACTGAGAGCAGACGGAGAATAAACTAGATGAAACTGTCCAACAGAAGGGGAGATCCTGAGACTATTACCTCATGCTTAGACTGAAGGGCAGAGATGGATTAAATAACAATTGCCTTTAAAAAAGATTTCCCTCAATGTGATTATCATAAACTTTAGAAAAGGCTATGTTCTTATTACTTGCTGCTCGTTACAGGCAGACCCTTTTGCGGTAGGGTTTAAATCAGGACAAGTACAAGAGCCAGTTTCTCCAACTGTGCTGATTGTTTTTGTTGAAGTTTGATGCTCTACTAGACACAGTGTAGATCTTTTGAAAGGTGGAGCACTTAAAACCCTGTCAGGACACCAGCCTGGGAGGAATAAATAGTTCAAAAGAGAAAGTTCAAAAGTACCTTTTCACTGTATTCCCTGTTTGCTGGTCTGACTCAACTGCTCTGCATTTAAGGACATCAGAGCTACCCTTAGTCTTCTGAGACCAGTCTATAAGAATAAGCTCTACTTAACTACACAATAATTTAGAATGTACATGTCATCACTTTTTGAAGCTTTGGGTTAAACAGCCAAAGCCCTCATTGTGCTTGATTTTACCACTTGACAATAAATGTTACATTTTCACAAATACTCAAGTGGCTGTGAACCTTTCTTTAAACATGGACGAATGTGTGAGCTTCAAAGGCTCTCAGATTTCTGAATGAGAGGGCAATTCCTGCTTTACTATTCTATGGTTAACCCTATCCGTACGTCTTGGGGTAATTTTGTACCCCCGGGGTTGTATTCTTCACATTTTAGAATAGTTCTAGTGCGGCGATCTCTTTGAAACTTTCAGTATTTCTCAAAAAATCATTTTGATTTTGACAGACTGCTATGCAAAGTGTACAGATCGGATTAACGAGTAAATTTCCTCTTTGAAAAGTGGTGGCACAGAGTTCCCCACGTATGGATACGATAGTAAAAACACGACGTACTGATAGGGTTAAATATTGTTACTCAGCCTGGACTTATCCAGGCCTGGCTCCAATTTTAAGTAGTAGTAGTACTATTAGTATTAGTAGTTATCAAATTTAGACCTCAGTAGAACTGGACTGCATTTTTGCAGACAATGTGGCGTCTGCAGTTACACCTTGCATATTCTCATTACTGTCTTGGTTGCATCCAGTTAGGTAAATTTTTCATTAGATGTGAAGATGGATAAAAATTTCGAAGAGAGGATGAAAGCTAGCACGGGCAGCCGGAAAAAGTGAAACTGAAATGATTTCATTTTTTTAAAAGTGAGTTGAAGATCTTCCCTCTCTTTTTGTATCCCAGACTTATTTCCCATGAGACAAGTTGTTTGGGAGATTGGGAAGGAGCCGACCTATTACTTAGTTACATCTCTCGGCTCATCTTAACTCAAGCATCCTTAGATCTGGGGTATTTACTCTCTGCTGGAACAGTACACTAGTAGTACACCTCACAATACCACAGACTTGTAATCTGAACAAGAGCCATTGCTTGCCTGCTATGTTTAGCCAAATCTCACAGTATAATGAGTGCTTATGTCCTGTGGTGGAGTTTGTGGATTGCCTTCAAGTTCGAGTCTCACGAGCAGTGAGTGGTGGTACTGTGTGCATCGTGCATTTTGAATGTAATACTCTTTAGAATGCAGGGTGAAATGATGACCTTTGTGGGTCCAGTAAGCAAAAAGTATAACAAATGTTTTGATATTGTTAATAGCATATATACAGCCCCCGTGAACAAAATATACAGTATAACATGGGAAGCTCAAATTCGTCGGGACCAGCCTCGGTAGTTCAAGGGATCCGTAGTTATATCTTACAAGGATAAAGAAGAGAAAAAAGGGACCGCAGGCACAGTTTGACGGATGTGTGATTTCCAGTCTTCTGTGTTCGACCTATCTGTGTTATACTGTATATATATAGACTACATGTATTTGGTAGAACACAGCTCTTGGTCCTGGTAAAACTCCAGGGTGAAAGGAAATGTTCTGGGAGAAATAAATATTTTAAGACCATTCCAAATCCGAACCTTGAATTCCCAGCTGAGACTGAGGGTGTTACCAATGATACATAATGACGTTACTCTTCAGAGTCTCTTCAGTCTGGAGTAGTAGTACCATCACTCTTTAAGCATGCTTTAGTTATTCCCCTTCTCAAAAAATCAAATCTTTCCCCGGAGGAGCTCAAGAAATTCAGACCTGTCTCCAACCTTCCCTTTTTATAAAAAATCTTGAAGAAAGTTGTTTTGGTTCAATTGAAGAATCATTTAAAAGAAAACAATTTATATGAATTATATCAATCTGCCTATCGGCAATTTCATAACACAGAAACTGCGCTATTGAAAATAAACAACGACCTGTGTGAGGCGGATGAGAACAAAATATCAATTCTTTCTCTTCTTGATCTTAGTGCTGCCTTTGACACTATAGATCAAACTATTCTTATTGAACGATTGTTCAACACGTTTGGCCTGTCTGGCAGGGTTCTTGACTGGTTTCGGTCCTACCTGATTGGCCGTACACAATCTGTGGTTGTGCACGACTCTCTTTCGTCAATTTTTAAGCTAGACTTTGGAGTGCCTCAAGGTTCAGTATTGGGTCCAATCTTGTATACGTTATATACGCAGCCGCTTGGAGCTGTGATTAGAAAGCACAAAATGAATTATCACATGTACGCTGATGATACACAGTTATATAAATCTGTTCCACCATCAGATGTTGAAACCTTGCTTGCTACAATGGGTCTGTGCATTGATGACATCAAAAAGTGGATGGTTGATAATAAGCTCCAGCTTAATGAAAATGAAACTGAAATTCTTTTTTGTAACCCAAAGAAAAGCCATATATCCCAGTAGACATTGATCATATTTGTACTGAAAATGAAAAACTGTATTTTACTAATCAAGCAAAAAATCTGGGAGTGTATTTTGATTCAAAATTGTCAATGAAACATCATATCAATTATTTATGTACCATTTTATTTTGTGAATTGCGTAGAATTGGTCAAATGTCTATGTTTTTGAACTAACACTCGTTGAAAACGCTCATGTCATCTTTCTTGTTTTCACGCATCGATTATTGCAATGCTTTACTAGCTAACTTACCAAATACCTCTCTTCACAAGTTACGTTTTCAAAATCATGCTGCTAGGCTTGTACTAAAGAAAAAGAAGAGGGACCACATTACTCCCATGTTAAGAACGTTGCATTGGCTTCCCGTGTCAGCTAGAATGTCATATAAAATTGCAATATTATGTCATAAATGTGTCAATAACAAAGCTCCCTCGTATCTTAGTGATCTCATCCAGATTTATGTTCCATCTAGATCACTAAGATCAGGCGATCAGTATCTTTTAAGAGTTCCTAGAAAAGGCGGTAAAAAATTAGCTGAAAGATCGTTCGCCCACCTTGCTCCGTCAGTTTGGAACTCTCTTCCCCAACCCTTGAGACATGCAACATCTGAGTCTAAATTTTTAAAATCTTTAAAGACACATTTAATGACATCCTTTTTAAGTCATTAGATTCATGTTCAATACAATGTTATGTAAATGTCTATGTATCCATTTTTGTATTTTGTGAATTGCAGTAATGTGAAAAGCAAGTAGATGTGTGTGTGTGTACGTGTGTGTGAGTGTGTGTGTGTGTGTGTTTGGCAAACTTGTGTGCGCACATGTGTGCATGTTATGTGTTCGTGAGTGTGTATGCGTGTGTTTGTGTGTGTATGTGTATATATGTGTGTGTTTGTGTGTATATGGGTGTGTGGATTTTTGTGCGAGTGTGTGTGTGTATGTGTGTGTGTGTCGCGTGCATGAATATTGTTCTTAAATGCATTTATGTAAAGCGCCTAGAGCTGTGTTTACACGGGAGTGGGCGTTATAGAAATGATCTTCATTATTATTATTATTATTACTCACCATGAGCTACACTACAGTGTGTGCATGGGTGACAAAACAAAGAAAGGCAGATCAGTGATCATTGTTGAAATAAGCATCAATGGTGGAGCCAGGGAAAGACAGGGACCTTATTCATTCACTACTGTGTTACTTACTACCATTGTCCTCTTACTCTTACTGCTTCTCATGTCAGCCGATAAGGGGCTCCTAGAGCCACAACTTTAATTAAACAAGAAATGTGTGAACACTATACCTTTCTCTGCCAGAGGGCAGATTGATAAACTCTAGTCAAGCTCTGTCAGTGTCAGTGTCTTTTTGAGAGTTATAATTTACAGCAAAGACTGCAAATTAAACACAAAGTATTCTCTGAGGCAAAAGGTAAGTTTTCTCCATAGGTAGACACCAGTGCCACCAAAGTGTATCCATATATATCCCAACTTGCCATCATGGTACTAGTGTGACAATGGGACCCTAACGGCAGTGAATGTGTTACCCATGGGTCTGGTCATGATACTAGCCACTGACTTAGTAACAGAGACCCATTCAGGTGAGGATACAGCCCCCTGTCTTTCCTTAAACCTGACATCATTTGGACCTAATGTAAGTGTGAGGGTCCATAACATGTCTTGGCGACATATGAAGGAGAAAATTCCACTGCAAACCACTAGTTTTCCCTTGAATATTACTTTTGAATTACGTTGAAATGCTCCTGAGAAGCAGCACGAAGTGTGCACATCCAATTACAAAAACTCATGAGTAGTAGAACAAAGAAAAAATGTGCAATAAATACAAAGAAATGTTTACAAATGAGTTTTAAAATTTTGTGAAATAATTTATTCTCAAACAATTCCACATCATACATGTCAAATACTTCCGAGTGTGTAATTACATACAACCAAAATATGAAAACAAAAGGGTAAAGGAGATGGGGAGCAGGGTGGGGCAGGGGGAAAAACCCAGCTGTCATGAAAGAAGTGAACAACACTCATGAGGTTATAGGGCAGGGCACTGGGCTCTCTGCCACTGATGGAAAAACACTGTACACTTAGTCCCTCCCCACAGTGGTAAATGCACATAAATATCATAGCAGGGACAGGGCAGAGAATAACAAGACTGTAGGTATCACTGATGACAACTATGAGAGAACGATATAGACAAGCTTGTCTCATCTCATGACACATGACATGAACACTCAGCACAAATACAAAATTACCACACTGTCAGCTCCTCACTACACAGACAACGATATAGACAAGCTTGTCTCATCTCATGACACATGACATGAACACTCAGCACAAATACAAAATTACCACACTGTCAGCTCCTCACTACACAGACAATCTACCAAAAGGGATCAGTAGGCAAAATATTGCCATTACAAGAGAACAGACTCACTCATAACACTTGGAATGTTGTGAACATATTAACCCCCCCCCCCCCCCAAATTTAAAATTAGGCTCAGTAAGAGAAACTACAAATCAATTTTTTACGCACTTGCTTTTCACAACGCAAAATACTGATATTTTCACTTCTACTTCTACTCTTCTTTAACATCTGTCCTGGTCAAATTTTTAATGCATTCATTTGGCTGAAGAGGTGATTGCATTTATCTCTATACCTGCTGATGAACCTATAATTATAGATTTTTTAAATTTCATCTTGACAGACAGCGGCAACTAACGGACAAACCTGAAAACAGTGACTCACGACTCAAACTGAACTCAACGAACGTTAATTTCTGCTCAATGATTCATAGCTTAAAATGGTGACATCCAGCAAAAGTACCAAACTGAAGCAGAAACAACTACAACTGAGTCTGACATACCTTGCCTACCATTCTTTTTCTCAGTCGAGGATATCGAAAGCAAAATCTGCCCATGAGATGCATGCATGAAAAACCAATTCAAACTCGGGCCTGTGTGAAATTTCTGGAATTCACTATGGTTACCAAAGACAGTAAACTGTTACACCTTAAATGGTTGAAGGCAGACAGATGGATAAATAAGGCAACAGAGATGACAGGACCATACAGAAACGCTGAAGAAGAGCAGGCATGGTTGTGGGTGAGTAGAGTAACACAGAATAAAATATTGTTGACTGACAAACTTTCTTAGAAAGAACATAGAGAGTGAAAATAAAGAGAAAAAAACCATAGCTATCAAGGAAGAAACCCAAGTACTGTACCCAGTCTCTGGGGCACAAGTCAATGATCATACCATTCATTGACTTATCACCAGCCTATAAAATCAGAAATAGAACTTTCCCAAAATGTCATTTTACTATAATACAGGAACCATTTTGTGGGGGGTTGCTACCACTGGCACACCCTACTTTTTCCCCCTCTGTCATTAATGTTAAATCCGTTTTACTTTTTCCCAGTTACTCAAAATAACAAAAAGAATTAATTTCTTTACGTCTTATATTTATGATGGAAAATGGGTCTGTCACATAATGCTCACATGTGATAAAGGTTGAAGTCACAATGGGAGCATTAAAAGTTCCTTTATCAACTGCAATAGACTTATTTTACTGTCATAGTAAGCATCAAGTACAATCAAATGCATCTATGTGTATAGCCTACTTTGTATACAAACTGAATAATATATATATATATTATATCGATATATTGCCAAAAATCAATATCAAATTCAGGAGCAAACTTATGAAGACTTTAGTCGTGTTACCAGAACAGACAAAAACGAAGACAAGATGGACATTTCCAGCACAAGCACTCTGATATAAACTCATGTGCTTTGATCAAACTGCACTGGGCACACCAGCTGAGAGTGAGTAATGCCATAGCTCCCTACATACATTACATATATGGGAAAGAAATCATCAACACAAAGGGTAACTGCCACAAGGAAAAGCTGAGTGGTTCAAAGCAGATCCGACACTTTAGCTCACAAAAGATGCCATCTCATCAAATATCAACTAGAAAAGACTAATGGCATTGAGCCTACCAAAAAAACAACAAAAAAAGCTCCCCCCTCCCTAAAAATAAAAGCCATTCTTGCTGTACATTTCACTTCTTGTCCAAGGAAGAACACCACTAAACCCACCAACTCCCTTCCTAAACTTACCTATTACCCTTCAGTTTAGATCTTTTTCAATTACATTGTATAACTACAAATGAATACTTTTAACACAAATAAGTAACAACATTGTAGGTTGCGCGATGGATTTCCTTGCCTTTTACATTTACATCGCATTTCTGCCACCACAGACCTTGATGTAAATGTGTTAGGTTAGAGTATCAAGTGACACCGCAGTCACATTTCATGCCATTTAAAGTAAACCATTTGTTTGTATGCCCTATGAACATTTCCAATATAACTAAAAAGCACTTACCATTTCAAAAACACATCCTTTCCAGTACAGTGACAGAAAAGAGTGTCGCTCCATAATCCCAAGTTGACAGGTAAATCTATACTCATTTTTCTCTCAAGCCCTTGAAACCTACAACAGTTAACATGATAATTACTCTATTTGTGTTCTAATTTATAAGACAAACTCCCCATAAAGATGACTTCTTCCAGAGGCTAAAACTCTACAGACCTGACCTACACGACCTTTATCCTTCCCCACACCAGACACTTGCATCCCTTGGCAGCTCAGGTCCTCCCCTGGTTTCAGTGTAACCACTATAAACAAAACTATACTGTCCCATCATAAATGTGGCAAGTGGAGACAAGGACTTCTGAAAACAAAAAAACCCTAGTAAAAGCAAACGCTTTCACGACTTCAATCTTTATCCCATCTCTCACAACTTACCTCTTTTGCTTAAATTCATCTCATTTCTTCTACTTCTATCCACACAACATTCATAGATGTCTGTGCCTTCCGAAAATTACATTTTCACAATTTGAGGGGACTCTGCACAAAATGAAGTTGGAAAAAAAAATCTTTGAATACCACGATTTTTGTAAGGTATTCCCACATGAAAAAAAAAAGGGTTGAAGACCAATCCAATTTATCAATATTCTAGTCGGTTGACTTGTTATTGCAAAGTCAGAGACAACACATAGATTTGGTCACTGCCTTTCATTTTTGTCTTGCCAAGGATAGCAACAAAACTACCAGCAAGTGTAGTAAAAGATGATGTAAGCTGTACCACCCTTCCCCCCCCAATAACTTTTGAGCCTATTATTAAGTAGCTCTTCCAACCACCCCTTGCTCTGCATTATACAAATCCAGATCCCCCATACTTGTGCTTTTTCCAGAGTCCTGTGATGTATAAACCACTTGAGGGAAAACTAGTTCCGTCCACTCACACATATATGTAATATGTAACGTCCCACTGCATGACAAAGATCTGTACGTTTCTTGTCTCACTATTCCTCTTTGTCAACAAAGGATAGTATAAATTTCACTTGTGCTTTGTTATTCTGTGGTAATATCAAGAACAGACAACATCGAAATGACTGCTATAATTACTTGGGGAGACTTACAACAGAGAAGGGCTTCCTGTCACACAAAAAAGGTCCTCTTTTACAAACTAACATGATTTTACATCGCACAATCACAGAAAAAGACGAAACTACAAATCTACTTTGCAACTGTTCAAAAGGAGAGGACAATAATGTACAGTGACTGACTACATTCTTGGAAATAAGAGTGATGTGTGTCCTTACGCAGAGTAGAGACATAAATATGTATTTAAATATATATGTACTATATATGCCTGTATAAACAGTTGTGTGTAAACATACAAAAAAACACTACATTACAAAGAACAAGGACTGAGACTACTAATAACAAACCACAACACTTATAAAAGGTAAGCAAGAGACAAGAACAAACTGGAAAGAAAGTATTTATGAATCAACATAAACATTCTGAACTATGAAAGGGCCAAGTGGCAAGGAGCACTAAATTTACACTTACTCAGCGCCAAACTACAGACCACAGTAAAAGACATGATTCTTTAAAAGGTTGAGATTCTGCACTTTCAATGGACTGCTTAAACTTAAATGGACTTCATCATCAATACTTCTTTCAAAGAATAGTTAATTTTTGTTTGTTTGTCCACTTCTGTCACAGGACTCCCAAAGACAAATGTTGACTGGGATTGGCTTGACCCATGTAAACTGAAACAATGACATTTCAGTGCTGAGAGAGAGTAGATATATAATCTGATTTTGACCTTGAAAAAACCGGGGTTTGGGTAAAAAATCCTTGAAATGATCAATGAACATTCTGAACACAAACAAGACTCAACTTAGTCCAATGCATAGATTTAGTTGAAATAAAAAATCAATTGGAACAGTGGTTCCAGCCTGTCCATCTGGATCACATCAACTGCGGTCAACAAGGGAAGAAAAACAACATCAGTTTGAGACTGAAAAAAATCAACCTACCTACATACTGCTCAGAAATGAGAAGAAAATAATTTGTCTTTTCACAAAAACACAGCAAAAATAAACGGAAAAGAACAAAAAAAGAAAGAAAGAAAGAAAAAGAGCATGATGCACTTGGTATACATTCCCCAGCCCTTGCGGATATGGACCTCAACACGCAAGATCAACCGCTCAGTATAGGAGTTTATTAAAAAGTGGCTACAACCTCAGATTGTATTGCCAAATACCATGACTAAGGAAAGACAGTGACAGAATACACAGACAGTCAAGCAGTCAAACTAGTTGACTCTCTTTAAAAACAAAACATTCATCATTTGAGTGGTGCATATTAAGAATTTTACCATTGTACATGAATACACACACCATTGCTGCCTCCTGAGTGACAAGTGGTTTAGAACCCCAAAACTCAAACAGTCACAACACATTAAAAATTTGAGTGAATAATTAGACATCACAACACATGTGCAATAAAAATCTACAGTACGCAAAAAATTAAGAAGTAACCTTCCTTCTCATTCTCATTGTGGAACACAGAATGCCAAAATGTACAACATACTTTGCCAATAAAGTTAACAAATAATCACACTACAAACTTCAGTTGTTTGTTATGAATCAAAGGTGCACTCTGCTCTATTCATGCCAAGGACTAGGAAAATAAAAATTGCTTGAATGAAAAAGAGGGAGAATTTTTAATCTCAAGTCTATTGTTTTGATCACCAGGTCAATCCTGTCACAAAGAGATTGTACAGGGATCCAGATTCCCCACCACAGATGCTATAAGAGGGCATGCTGTAACTGTAACAGCCTCTGAAGAGATTGCCTAATGTACAAGAGGAAGAGTCGGATGTTATCTGCGCATGTTCACATTGAAGTAATACGGAGCATACATAGCCGGCGGATTGCCCGGCTGTCCCGGCTGAACTTGTTGCTGGAAGGCGGCCTGTGGGCCAGCTGCTGTGTGAACATTCATATTCATCATGGGCATCTGCATGGGGATCTGCTGGGGCTGCAGGAGGCCCGCTGAGTTGGCAGTGATGTAGCCTGGGTTCAGCATCCCCTGTGGCATGCGGTAGTTCAGATAGCGGGGCAACATTCCTCCACCAGGCTGAATCGTTACGTTGGGAGAGAGAGTCACGTTGGAGGTGACAGTCACGTTTGGGTTGGACGGGGGCACACTGGGGGTTTTGCGGGATGTGGAGGAAGACGATCTGGCGCGCTTGTACGGTGGGGCAGAAGGCTGGCACATGAGGGCCGCTGGAGGCAAGGGTCCCCCAATAGGAGGCGTAGTCATAGACCTCATCATGACAGTTGGGGGCGGGGTCATGATGGCAGTCGGAGGAGGGGTCATATTCTGAGGGGGTGTCATTTGGAGTGTTTCCACGGGAATGTCTTGAATGCGGTTGGTCAGTTGTTGGAGCTTGATGAGGTCGCAGTTGTTGGGCTGCTGCCCACCAGTCTGGTACACGCCCCCTCCCTGCAGCATTGCCTGCTGCACCACCATAGGAATTGGCGTGGAAGCAGTCATGAGGCGTGGAGAATTCTGTTGCTGTTGTTGCTGCTGTTGTGCTTGCTGCTGCTGCTGTTGTTGTTGTTGCTGAAGTGACTGCTGAGAACTAGTTTGTTGTTGTTGTTGGGGTGGCTGGCGTTGTTGCTGGCGCTGTTGCTGCTGCTGCGGTTGCCTCTGTTGCTGTTGTTGCTGAGGGGGGAGCATGGAGGGACTGTAAGTTGTGACTGGGGACCCGTGGTGGTGATACCCACTAGTGGGGACTGGATTGAGGAAACTTCCAGTAGTGGCAGCACTGGCTGTGTGCAGAGGCTGGCCACCCATGTTTACTGTATCCATGAAGCTGTTTCTACCCTGACCATTATTACAATACTGCATATTCTGAGCACAATCAAAATTAAGTGAACTCAATGAGGCGTGCTGCGGGTTATCAGAGCTCAAGTCGCCGCTACTTAGCGACGCAGGGGACTCCAAGCCAAGCTGCGAAACATTCATGTCAAAGTTTTGTTGCATTGGCTGAATACTGGACAGCGGCGGGGGCCCACCAGAGGGTGGGTGGGGGAAACCAGGGGGCACTCCGCGAGTCTGGGCGGATGACTGAGATCGGGATCTGTGCTGGGCTCTTGAGGGAGCTGGTTTAGTGGTTCTGCTCGGGGGCAGGGTCATGTTTGTGTTGGTGTGAGGCTTTGGCTGCGGCATGCCAGGGGAAGTGTCCATAGGGCTCCTGTGCTTCTCCTGCTGCTGTTGCTGTATCATGCCCCCAGGTGCCATTTGCACGGGCGAAGCCAACTGAGCAGGAGAAGTGAGATGAGCTGGGGAAGTGAGCTGTGCAGGAGAAGTCAGCTGAGCAGGAGAGGTCATGTGTTGCTGTGCTGGGGACGGATGTTGCACTGGTGAGGTGAGTTGGGCAGGGGAGGTGAGTTGGGCTGGGGAGGTGAGCTGGGCGGGAGAGGGAAGAGGGGCCCCTTGCACACTACCCACACTCTGGTATGGGTCCTCGTGCTGAGGCTGCAAGTCCTTCACAGATGGGGGTTTGTTGAGAGGCTGTGATGAAGACAACTGAGGCTGCTGTTGCTGGGTCTTCATCTCTGGAGAGGCTGATATCAAGATGGGGGAGGCTGGCACTATCACAGGCATACTAGACTGATTGGCAGGAGACAAGTGTTGCTGTTGCTGCTGATGAGGTTGAAGATGAGGAGGGGGATGCTTTTGCATGTTCTGCTGGTGTTGTTGATGGTGTGGTGGTGATGAAAGCAAGGGGTCTGCTGAATGCCTCCCCATCTGCTGGTCTGGTCGATCTGCTAAATGGGGTGGAGTAGGACTAGGCCCACCACCCATGCTTCCAGTAGGGGAAGGCATTTCATCGTCATCACTATTGACCATAACGGGGGCAGGGGCAGGAGGAGGAGATGAGGGAATCTGTGGACCAATCGAGGAAGGGCCGTCGCTGAAATCATCAGTCAGCTCATTAATACTGTCAAATGAGGAAGACTCTGGCTGTGCCTCTGAGGGAACACTTGCCTGGGCATCAGCATCCCCATCGGGACTGCCTGGCTTCTGCTCCCCCTCTGCTTCTTCCAAATCTTTCACAATATCAGCAAGATTCTGACTGGCAGCTATTGTCTCTTCATCCTCTTCAGGGCGATTTACTAAAGGAGAACATACTTTTTCATCATCCTTGTTCTCCTCATCTTTCTTTTCCTTTCTGTCCCTCAGTTTAAACTCATCCTCACTATCACTGCCAGAGTCGGACAGCATTTTATTTCGACTGCTCACATCTGTGTTCGACACAGGTTTGCTATTTTCATCGTCATCTTCACTTCCATTATCACTCTTTTTGTCAAGAGAGTTAGAGTCCTGATTTCTTGCTTTTGTCAGGTCACTTTTCTTCGGAATAGCATTACTGTCATCATCATCATCTGACGAAGAAGCAGACAAACGACGGACTTTTGTCTTCAATTCAGATATAGAACTTTCATCCTTACTCTTTACAGACGAGTCATTATTGATTTTTGACTTTTTACGTTCTTCTTCCTCATCTGAATCATCATTGTCCCCATCATTATCTCCTTCATCATCATCGTCGTCATCGTCATCATCCGAATCGGAAGAGTCACTGTTGGAGGAGTCACTGCTGTCTCCACTACTAGAGCTGGAGTCTTCCACAGTCTCCTTCTTCTCCTCTGGACTTTTGCTGGGGACTTCACTGACCGGCACTTCTTTCTCTGCCTCCGCTGGAGGCGACTTGGGAGCCTCCTCTTTCTCTCCCACTTCTGCATTCTCTTTCACCGCTTCAACCTCATTGTCACTCTCCTGCCGACTTGGACCTGTGTCATTCTCTTCAGTCTCCTTCTCAACAACTGCAGCCACATTCTGGGGGAAAATCAACAGATTGCGAGTGTGGTAAAAGCTTAATGACAATAGGATGCAACTCTGGGTTACTATTATCTGAGAAATGCTTTCTGCATTGGTGAAAGTATTAGTTGTATCCAAAATGTACACTTTCCTTTAACCCACTTGAGCCCAACAAGCACTAGTCTGTAATTGTTAGTTAACCACAAAAAGACTATGATAAGCAACAAAAGAAAGAAATGTACTCACAGAAGAAGTAACATCTAATTTGACTGAATATTTTAAAGAAAATATAACCATAATTATTTTGATATGGTAATATCTGAGGTCCCCCCAATTTAACAAAAAAAATCAGTACTAGTTTGTACTACAGAAAATTACTGTTCCATATAACAGTAAACGGAACAAAAGCTTTATTTTGTTTCTTGTGTTAAAGGACATTTTCTGAGTAACACAGCAACAACATGCAAGCAGTTTTTTTCATTTTGTTTTTTCTTTAGGTAAAGAGTTTTACGGCACTTGCAACACAATAAGGTCACATAAGTGCCAGAGATTAGAGGTGTTACAAGGGAGTAACAAACACAGTTTTAGTTTTAGTAGAGGTTTTACGGCGCTCGCAATTGCATAAGATCATATGAGCGCCAGAAGATTAGAGGTGTTTACAACAAACATACAAAAAAAGAAGGGGAGATAAGGACAATAGATGTTTGATAGGAAAGAAGGAGCAAACCACACCAGAGCACCCGCCAACCACCCACTAACAAACACAAAAAAGGAGGGGTGATAAAGATGATAGATGTTTGATAGGAAAGAAGGAGCAAACCACACTAGAGCACCCGCCAACCACTCACATTATCAGTTTAATTGTCTCTGATGTTTTTGAGTTTGGTGTGGAAGCAAGAAACAAAGTCCCAGAAACGTATTTTGCAGATGGCTAGACAGGGCTGTTTCTTGAGCTCTCTAGCTCTCTGATTGGAGACCACACTAAGGTGCTACTGCCCTTTTCTCACCACTTTGTGTCATATTGTTAGATGTGCCAGAAAAAGATAAATTACTGATATCGTTACTAGAACCACCAACTTGGCGTTAACTTAGAAGGAGAAGCTGTTCTGATTCCTACTTTCATCCAACTGTTCATGATTTAAACAACAGCCAATATCCATACATTTAGCAGCTCCTGATAAGTATTGTGGATCTTTGTTAGAGTAATAGCCTTTTAGCAAACTATCAGACCTTTGAAACACTTTAAACAAATTCCATTTAGGGGGCTCCAGTGGGTATGTGAGTAGTGAGGTCAGATTCAAAAGCAACGTCAAGCAAATGTCAGTGACACAGATCTTTAGAGTATAGTAGAGGGTTTTACGGCGCTCGCAACCGCATATGGTCATATGAGCGCCAAGGGGTGGGTATCAACAGAGAAGTCTTTACAGGGAATCAGACTTAGACTGCTCACCTCTCTACCTTCAAAAGCACAAGGTCTGCTTTGACTATCAAGGCACCCCAAAATAGCAGGTCACAAGGGAGTGACAAACATACAAAAGAAATAGAGGTAAATGACAATAGTAAGGATCAGGAAAGAAAAAGCAGCAGTTCCTTGCTGTAAATCAGGCACAGTTATGAGCGTGACATAAGTCAGCCCATTTACAATTCTACTATGCTTGAACGAGGTATTTCCCCCTTTTGGGAATGGCCTAAAGACACTTCAGTCAGTGGCACTGCACCGGGGGGTACACAGATCTTTGATGGGTAGTCATTAGGGTGTGTCCTTGAGCAAGACATGACAACCTGAGCTTTAAAAAAAGGGTGCTACACAAACTACCAGCAATGACATGATCGTGACAATGCTTTGTACTGTGTATTTATGTATGTATGTATTCATAATTATGCATCTGAGCCTTTGCCAATAGCTTGGGGTTCCTTCATAATCTTTTCCTCTTCCAATAAAATGGTGCTACAGCTTTGAAAATTGTACATGTTGTAATGTTTCAGCTATGGGAGCAGAGAAATAGCAGTCGGGCCATCAGAAGAAATCTTACAAATATTTTTAGTTTTGAAATCGAAATATTTTTAGAATGTAAAACGTAATGCGTCGAGTTGGTACTTTTTCTGTCAAGTTCAACAAAGAAATAATTGCTGAGAAACTCGTCCTTCTACGTTTTTACTACTATAACTACATTTTTTTGTGGTGCTAAATCAGGAATAATGATATCTATATCTGTTTTTTCTTTGTGAGCCTTCTAGATTTCATTTTCATGCATTACTCGTGTAGTCATTTCGCAAGGCAACTTTGATTCCTCGTGACTTTGGTTTCTATGGGCCATTTTGGGGCCCTGACTGATTCCGAGGCCGTGACCGTACGTAATTTGGCAGAAAACGGAAATTCCGCGATTCCTCGAGCTCTTGTCATCATTTGTTACGTTCGATAGAACCTATCACAAAACGAGAAATAATAGGGGTGGAGGAGCGTGCATTGTCCCTGTCGATCCATTCAAAGCGTACTGTTGTGCGATGTAAGACGACGAGAAGAATAACGATAGATGAGACGAATCCATTAAAGTTTTCTTATGTCGTCATCAAATCTTAACATGTTATATTCAAAAATTTAAACTCAGTAATTTTTAACATCGCATTGCATTCCAATGGTCGAGTAGCGGTAGATCTAGATGCAACCATGTGTGCTTGGCTAGATGTCAACGAGAGGGGAAAATATGATGTAAATTGATGATTTGTCCCAAAATGACGACAAACATTTATGCACTATGTGTCATCGTGGTTATGTTCGAAAGATATTAGGTATTTCGCATAGAGTCATGGTCAAATGTGAATTAAGTGGCATTTTCCCACTATTAGCATGCATTATGAGTCAAACTGAATCTCCTGAATCTTTTGTTTGCAAAAATTTTTTTTAAAAGGAATTAAAATATGAAAATGGAAAGTTTTTGATTTATTTCGGACATAACTATGATGACACAAATGCGAACACAAAGACATTCAGACTTTCTTTTTTCTGAGATTTTATATGCTCTTCATGCTTATGCTTGAAAATTAAAGCAATGAGGAAACTATTAAAATAATGTTATGTTCCATAAATTACTTTTCAGGGTATTTTTCATTTTGTCATCATGGTTATGTTCACAAGATCTTAGATATTTTGCAGAGATTCATAGTAAAATGTGAATAAAGTGGCATTTTTTCATCATTAACATGCATTGTGAGACAAACCGAATCTTCCGAATCGTTGTTTGCCCAAATTTTCATAAAAGAAAAGAAGATATGAAAGCAGAAAGTTTTTCATTTCTTTCGGACATAACCATGATGACACAAATGCAAACAAAGTGGCATTCAGAATTTCTTGTTTCTGTGATCCTCACCATTTTAAATGCTCTTCATGCTTACGTTTGAAAATTAAAGCAATAAGAAAACTGTTAAAATAATTTTGCATATACAGATTTTTTTTAAATGTGTCATCATGGTTAAGTCCAAAAGAATTTGACTTGACGTTACGAAACCCCAGTTACACAGCTTAACATGCCGTCTGTAGGTTTGTAAATATGTTTTTGTAGGAGGAGATATACATGAATTGAATAACGAAATATTAAAAACTTTATCATCAACCCTCTGTGCTACATTTTAGGTACCCACCTATTGGCAAAAGCTTAACTATGTATGTATGTTTGCCATTGTAACCCAAATTTCCCTACGGAGATCAATAAAATGTAATTCATTTATGTCTTTAAGAAGCTCACCCACTCTCAAAATGACTGTGGCTTATGATCCAGTTCACAGAGCTCTATCGCAATTCGGAGGTGACTTGCCTTAGTCCATAACAGCTAAACAAATATCTCATAAAAGTTCACCAAACTTTTACAAAGCAAAGAGTGGATTAACTGATGCCATAACTCATAACTTGTACAGGGAAAATACTGGATATATCAACCAACAACATTTGTCCCAAATGTACACGAAATACAGCTACCGGGTGTAAAGTGCACACCGTTAAAACAGAAAGCATTCAGAGTGAGTTAGCAGACCATTTACTTCCTAAATCAAAAGCTAACAAAATCCAGTAGGAAAAAAACTGCCACAGTTCCCTTTGCAGCCAAGGTCCCAATACTTTTAATTCACTCATCATAATCTCACTTCAGCATAGGCTACTCTGGGAAAGTCTACATGATGAGACCCACCACCTGTCCATCCCTTCTTCTTTACTAAGAGCTTCCAGCAGCTGACGTGGGTCCATGGCGCTCGGGCAGGAGGTTGAAGAGGGATAGCGTCCCCCTAATGCTTGAGACTTTTTTGTTTGTTTCAGGGCATCCTAAATATGCCAGTTCTGGCTATTCAAGCCTAAATTTAACAAGAAAATAAGTGAGAAAAAAACATACTTGCATAGATCTACATAATTTTCTGCTTGTGTTAACCCACATAAATCTAAGGCCATGCTTTCTCCCTTGTACCAGTACAGTACATCCATAACAATAGTATAACAGCTAGATCTATAAAACCTGACAGTTAATGTTCAACCTTTTTCTGCTTGTGTTGGTTTGCACCATAATGTGTAGAATCCATATATAATCTCCAAGGCCATGCTGTTCTCCCGTGCACTGTACACCCATAATAGTATAACAGCTAGATCTAAATAACTTGACAGCTCATGTTCAACTTAAATCCACAACAATATTTACAAATAAATAAGTCAGCTAAAAACAAATCAAGCTCTCTTTAGAGTTTTCTTTTTTTGGCAGGCCCAAGATCTATTGAACCACAATTCTTCCTCTTGTTTACAGTGCTGGTGCTCTGCTTGTGCTTTAGAAAGTGAACAACACTGTCTACACTTTCATATAAAAGAGCACTTCCGGTACGAGTTGACTACAATTGTTGACAATTAGTAATTACGGAAAATGTTTATTTAGCATTTTTTAAAAATATTTTTAAATTATTTTTTTTAGCATGAATTTTCATGGAAATTTTTCCATTTGCGAAAATCTGTGAATTTGTGGAAAATGGGAAGCACTGTTTATTAACATCGCATGACACATGAATCTTCTAGTGTCCAACAACAAATGACATAAACCAAAAGATGTGCCCACTTGGCTCACCACTCACTAGTATCATATTTGCACATCCACTAACAAACTCCATCAACCCATAACCAGGGAATCAAGTATCAGAAGATGCACAAATTACAGCAAAGCACGGATTGTACAAACCAAAATCTCGCCTTTTCAGTTCTCCACTCCAAAGAAGCTTTATAAATCTAATTTTTTAGAATAAAAAATGTGTTTATCCAAAACCCTCACCTTTCTTGGGCGTCCAGGTCTCCTCCCTGGGACCTTCTGTTTTGTTGCTTTAATTGCAGTCTGACTATTCGTGGTGCTGTTGTCATTTGCAACTTGTTTTTTCGGTGGACGGCCTGGTTTTCTTTTGAATGGTCTGCCAGGCTTTCTCGGAGGTGTGTCTGCTGGTGTGGTTGGTGTCAAGTCTCTCATTGGTGGGCGGCCCGGTCTTCGTCCAGGCTTCTTCTTTCCTTCGGGTTTCGGTAAAGGAGGGGAAGGTACTTTCACTTCTGAGACGGCTTTGGAAGGTCTTCCAGGTCGACGGCCTCTCCTACCCCTCCTAATTGGTTTGTCTTCTTCCTCATTTCCATTGAGCAAAGGAGGGGGAGCATCATCCTCAGACACATTTATAGACTTCCTTGAAGATCTTTTCTCAGGTGTTTTCACAGGGGAATCGTTGCTGGGCCGAAAAGGTGATGGGCTGATAGGACTAAGAGGGGATGAGCTTATTGATGCCACAGCTGGTGATCGATCTATCCGTAGAGGTCTTAATGGAGGTGGTGGGGGTCCCATTTTTACTTCTTCCTCAGGTTCAAATTCAAAGGGGCATGAGCTTTTCTCTGCAAAGAAACAACAACCCAACAACATCAGGAACACATGTGTCAACGCCATGGAAATATCAGTCACATTAACAAACACCCCCCCCCGGGCAGAGCCACTGACTGAAGTGTCTTTAGGCCATTCCCAAAGGGGGGACATTTCTCATTCAAGCACAGTAAAATTATAAATGGGCTGACTCATGTCACGCTCATAACTGTGCCTGATCTGCAACAGGGAACTGCTGCTTTTTCTTTCCTAATCCTTACTATTGTCATTTTCCTCCACTTCTTTTGTATGCTTGTCACTCTCTTGTGACCCGCTATTTCCAGGGAGCCTTGATAGTCGAAGCAGACCTTGTGTTGTTGAAGCTACAGAGGTGAGCAGAGTAAGTCTGATTCCCTGTAAGGACTTCTCTGTTGACACCCACCCCTTGGCACTCATATGACCTTATGCAGTTGCGAGCGCCATAAAACCCTCTGCTAAAAAAACCCACAAAAAAACAACCTTGATTAAATCAATCAATTCTCAAACTTTCCTGACATTGTCCTTTCTTTTTTGTTAGGGGAGAAAAATGTCAATTGACCCTTTGAAACATGTGTACATTTTAAGACAGGTTTGCTGCAATAGAAACACACACACACATATACAAAATCCTTTGCTGAGTCAAGTATCATACACAAAACCTGTACCCAAAATGTATTAAGCAACCACAAAACAAAAAACATACCATCCATTATCCAGACACTTTGGTCTATTATGGACTTGTCCGATGCCAGGAGATATTTAATTGACAGCTTTGAAAAATAACTTACCATCACTATTGGCTTCGACTTTGCGGACACGCTTTGCGTCTGGATCTCCCCAGGTCATACTTGGGAACCGCTTTCGTCCAAAACGCCTCGGCCACTGCAAACAAACAAATGACATATTGCAATAATACAATGTTGAATATAAAACAAACATGAACATAATTCTGTATACATTCTACAGAGAAGAAGTAATGAAATGCGTTTTGAGTGAAAATGCAGCATGAAATGACAATGACGACTAAACCTTTGAGAAAAATTAATAACAGATTACGTTTGCATATGAAAGTCAACCATGATGTCACAGTTCATTTCTCAATCAGCAACATAAAATTTAGTGTCTGTGCATCAGATCAGACAATGAACTCTCAACATATAAAAAGAAATACTCAAGTAGTAAGCAGAAATGTGGGTGCTTTTGTAAAATATAACAAAACTATTTGCAACAGGTGCTGTAACAATAGTAACAATATATATTGAAAAAACGGGTGTGGGCGCATGTTGATGCTAGGGGATGTGTTAAGCCATAGAGGGAATTACACAGGGGTGTAAAACTACAAGACACAGAAGAAAAATAATATAATAATTTCTACAAAGAAGATCAGTGAATAAGAGCTATGGAAATGTTATCTATTTGGTGAAAATGTAAATGTGTGCAGGGCCAAGCAGCCATCAACATAAGAATCAGTTTATGAGGCAGAAGACTCAGGCTAAGCTATTATCTTCTCACTACTAAATTCACATAAACAAATATCAAACAGTCCATTAAAACAAACAAAGAAAAAAACCCACGAAAACCATCTAAACAACACCACACAAGGAGGAAAAGCCCAGCACACCAAAACCTCAAACGAAAAATATTGAATAAACGCAAGGTTTGTTTTTTTTAAAGTAAAAAAGGTTCAACTATTCTGTATTCAGAATTGCTATGAGCCTCAAAAACACTGAGTCTTTAAAAACAGTCGCTGGGGAGTAACAAATATTGTTTTCCCCATAACCAACATCAAGAACCCACACACAAAAAAGACAACACTAATTCCTTCAGGGGCCATATATGGAAAACCCATTGGGAAGCACAAAATCATGGTTACAGTCGCCCTACCAAAACGCAAACACCAAAACATTCATTTAAAAGAGAATGAACAGAAAAGTACTCTGATATCAACATGCGTGCATTAAAAAACTGCAAACTCCACAGACTGTGCAGTCTGATATCAACACATCATGGAGTCAACTTAAATTTTGTAAGGGCAAAAATTTTCTATAATTTTTAAGATAGTGAGGTATACATCACACCGAACACAAAGTGCCATCCTTTCCAAGAGACAAAAAACTTCCATGAAACACTAAACTGCAAAGACGATAGGACAACAAAAATCGAAAGTCCACAACTAACACATCAACACATCAAAGAGTAATTTCCACTACGAAAGAAACTGATGATGAAAGTAAAGAATAAATGCAGACTGAGTGAATGATATCTGAAATTTGGTTCCCACAGGTAAACACAAATTTCTAAATCCCAACATTATCAAAATATGTCAATTTGTGGCCAAAAATTACAATAACCTCCATTAAAAAACCCTATCAAAGACAAGATCAAGTTTTTAAAATTATTTTAAACGAACTTTCAAACTTTTTATTAACATCACTGATACAGCTGCTTCCTAATGATAAATAAAAATACAACTGAAGTATTTAAAAAAAACAACCCACTCTTTAACCCTTTTAGCAAATATAGACGAATCATTTTCTAGACTAACAATAACTTTCTCTATCTGTTCACAGAAACCTTAACCTACTTCATAAATCTTAAACAAAGCACATTTTGCTAGAAACCAAAGGTACCCTTAAGTTTTCAATCTGCGGGGAGGCCAAAAACAGAATAGGCCTATATAACAAATGCCGTATCAGCTCTAAAAGAAACCCACACAGGTAGGAAGACACTGACAAAACATAATGGTCTTTAAAACGTTCAAATTAGGCTTTCTTCCAATGTTGTGTCCACTTATGACTTTTACTTTTACCCCAGAAAAAAAAAGCTTTCTTTTTCATCTCAGTCTTCTTGATAAGAAGCATTTGATAATTCTTCACCCCTCATTGCAACAGATCTTTAGGCATATTGTTAAATTTTCAAGTGAAGCATATTTAAAGTTGGGATCTTAGCACTGGGATGAAATCCTGAAACTTGAAAAACCCAGATCTGCTTCAGGCTCCATTTCCAAAAAAACCCATCTACACAAAAGACAAAACCCCTTTGAAAAGGGTCTGTCTGAAACACATGGGAAGCTATGCTTTCAAAGGAAAGATAGTCATGTAAGTAAAAATCAAACTGCAACATGCCCAACAATCAATCACGTAACAGTAAAAAAAGGATAATTTTCCCCCTTGATTCCTCTTTTTTTTTTTATTCAGGAAAAAAATAAAAATCACCTGACTCCAAAAGATAAGATCATCGAATATATTGACTGTTGCAAATAAAAACAAATAATTAGCCTGTGATGAACTTACATTTAACTGTTGAAGTGACTCTGGTACAAAAACAAATGATGTCTATTTGGCATGTTATAACAGTTTCCATGCTTTTTCTGCTATTAAAAAACCCAGGTCTTTCGAGAAGCACAAAAAACTTAGGTTTATTCAGAGTATTTGGCCAGTATGACTATGGGATACGCTAGCTGAGAACTGCTTAAGAAGGAGAAAGTGTGCAGCTTCTGTGTTATTAGCTGGATTTACACAATTTTAAGACCTAAGATATCATGCACATAACATACCATCTAACCTTTAAAACTAGACAATAAATGTATTTCTTTAAACTTTACTTAATAAATCTTTATCGTATGATCTGGCCAGCAAAATAGGAACTACTTCACCGACCGTTAATGCCAATGGGTGAAAAAGGTTGGATTATACCATAGGACCAAACTGATGAAGGCAAAATTCTACTTTTGTCTGCCCTGAATATCCTGGGGGAACCTTGAAAGTGAATTAAATAAATTTGAGAATAGAAGTAGTGAACAGTCATTGTGCAATAACAACTTTTCCAAGCAAAGATAGAAAAAGGAATGAAAGTGGGAAAAATTAGACGAAAATACAATGATTATGATGAAAATGAAAATAAGAACATAATATTTGGATGGAAACCTCCTGAAATGAGTGATCCACGGGATGAAATTGGGGCGATTTTAGACTTTTCAATGAAAGATAAGTTGTGCAAACGAGTTCTTTGTCTGGATCCCTGCATCATGATAGTAAAAAGCCAAAAATAAAATATTAGTTCCTGAACTAAGCTCCTTAACCTCTGAAAGCATTTCCACTGCTTAGTGTAAGACTCCACCGTATGCCACTTTGAAAAGCGACGTATGACGGAGCCTTACACGTAGCAGTCGATCTGTAACAGAATCGCAAACTAAAGAAAAAAAGAAAAAAGACAGGTGGTAGTGTCATATCAGCATCCTCTTATACCAAGCAGCATGAGCATGCTAACTACGCATGAAAAAATAGTGAATGAAAATAAAAGGTTATTCAAGATCCAATACTACATGCATATCTTTAATGAATGGGTTGGGGTGGGGAGGGAATAAATGCTGAGAAGAAAATTTATGTTTACTTTATGCTGTACTTTTCAGAAGAAAAAAATCCTTAACCGCTGACACCTGCACTAATCACTTGAACAAAAAAATGTGTTGATTATATTTCAATACAAGCAAAATTAAGTTTTTATCCAAGTTGATAGTATCCCAAGATTGTGTCATCTATGCATGTGAGCTTACCAACTAGAAAAAAGCAAGTGTTTTCAACATGAGAATAAGCAGTTTCGAGGAAATAAGGAAAGTGCACTATGAACAGATAAATATCTTGGAATGTCCAAGAAAGGGGGAAAAGGAGAAAAGATATGTATAACACCCAAATAGTTAAAATAAACTTTATAGGAAATCACTACATCACAGCTTTGATAAAACCAGACAAAAAAGGGGAGGAACTGTCAATTTAATCTTTTTTTTAAAGACAGGAGTCGTACACTAAATCAACAGGAGATGACAGCAAAACCTACAAATTGACAACCATTTCCAAGCCTAACTGTACTGTCAACACACACTAAAGGAAAAACAAATCTAGCAAAAATCTTTAAGAATACTGAATCTCTTGACTACTTGTTCTATTTGTTTGGCAATGAACTCCATAATAACATTATGTCAGCTCATTTAGGCTAAAATTAGAAAGAAAATATCTTTCAAGTTACCTTATCCCTTTGGTCATCCTCAGGAGTGCAAGGGGAGCACAAGGAAGCAATCCTGGCATCATCCTTGTGTGGGGAATTCTTTACCTCTTCATGCATTTCCCTACGTTCCACCACTATGCTTTCTACTACCTCCCGCATTTCACTCAACTACTCATGCCAGGGAGTGCAAGGGGTAGTACAAAAACATGAGGGGGAGATGGAATAAGAAAACAAAAAATTGAAAAGCACATCATAATCATGAAAAGGAACCACCACATTACATACTTGCAAACATAAGCCAAAATAGAGGACATTAAAAAAAAAAAAACACAGGTGCTCATCTAAAATCCAGCTTTTGCCAACCTCTTCTGGTTCTTTAAAGGAGAAAAAAAACCTTTCATTTGTTATCCTTCATCCAAAAAAAGCGCATTTCTTAGCCCAGAACTATTAAATCAAAAGAAGAAAAGTCGACCCTAGTAAAAAGAAATGACTTTGAAGGTGACAGAAGATCTGAACAAACTGCAAAGAAAACGAACTTAATACTGGAGAAATGAAAATTTGTCAATAGAGACCCTCAATGGAGAACCCAGGAAAAGGTAAAGAAATGCTTCCACAACCATTTCAAAATAACAGATTCAAGTGCTGAGTACAAATACAATCCATAATAATGTAAAGACAGTACTCTGTTCCCATATATTACAGAACACCGATAAGGCCTCAATTTCAAAACAGTAAGAGAAGCATGAAAAAAAATCTGAGACGAATGTAGTTACATACAGGCTTTCCTTTCTTTAAAAAAAATAATTAATGAACACTTAAAGATTAATAAACACTCTTAAGGAGATAATGAAATCTGTGCAGGTTGGCAAATCTGAGAACACCACAATATATCATGCAGCAATGAACACAATCTAGATAGAAAGTTCACTTATACTTTTTAAAAAGCCATACTGAGGAGGGCGAGTACAACTAACATAGTGCAAAAACATACAAATGCTGTCATACAAGTAAAACAACATATTCTGTAATTTTGTATTGTAATTCAAATTAAAAGATACAAAGAGATGCTGTTTAAAATTTCTACCAAGTAATACTTCTTACAATATACAACAGAAAAAAACCCAACTGAATGTGCTTACATCAAAAGAATGTCGGATTTGCTACCGTAACGTAAAGAGTTACTTGAAACTTCATAAAAGGTAGGGAAACAGCTACTCTGTGATACAACACAATGTAAATATTCAAAAGCACCACAGTCTAAAAAGAGTGAAAACACAATGAACAATATTCCTAACTATTGCAAACACTCTGATACACCTTTTAAGAGCATTTAACTCCAACACAATTGTCGTCCGTTAACCTGAAACTGTTTCAATTAACTACTTTTTAAAAAACCCACAAATCTAACCTTAATTATAAAATCGTGCCATCAATCATTGTTTGTCATCTTGAAAATATCACATGCTCAAAAGATTACATTAAAGGTACAATCTAGGCCTAGACACCAGGCTGCAAACATCCAACTACAGCTAGATACTTGAATCAATATGAAAGGGGAGTGAAAAAAAGAGGGAAGCACTTTGCAGGCAAGACTAGACACAAATACCACAAATCTATAGATATAACTTTGCAAGGACTAAGGCTCACCTGTCTATCTGCTTCCTCTTCTTCGTCACTGAGAAAGGACTTGCTCACTACAGGAGTCCATTGGAGACCATCTTCATCCAGTTCAATACGAGGTTTGGCCTTCAGTTTGTCCATATGAGACTTGATCAGCTTTTCGTCCACGGCTATCACAGTTCTTTATGCAAAAAAAAATTTTTTTCAGTCAATACAGTCTCACTATGAATTCAGGAAAGCAGCAAATATACAGAGTGAAAAAGATACAATAATGAATAATAAAAGTAAACTCACATAAAAAGAAAGAAATTATGACAAAAGGAGTTGAAAACTGGACCACATGACACAGTAAAAAATAAAAATGTTCATGTTGCGCACAAGCATGAACCTTGCACGGAGCACCGGCAGTGGAATTCTATTTGCAACAGGGGGTTCCCTGCCGAGTGCCTTATCCCGTCAGGGTCACAGGGGTCAGCTTCCTGTCGCCGCTCTGGGCAGACTTAATTTTTGGTACATTTCAATGCACAATTTTAGGTGTAGCCTTATATTTATGGTAATTATCATTTAATGCACCCAAAGCATGCATTTCTGCTCTTGAGAATAAAGAAAGAACGGACATTGTAACTTGTCTGGTTATTTCGTTAGACGCGCTGAAGTCGGCAATGCTAAATTGTAAAATTTTTGGGACAAGTGTGAATGGAAATTTTTTTTTTTTTTTTAACCGGCACGACAAAAACTCTCGAACTTTAGGAACATGAATGACATAACATTGGTGTATAAACTCAGAAAAGATGGTAGCTGCGTAAATAACAGAAAGCTGCAATTTTGCAATTTATTAATCTGGCACACAATTCGCTATGAAGTAATTTCTGCAAATACAACTTTATGTGTCTAATATAATCGTGAATATTCGCATATGTATCCCGACGTTGTGGAATCAGGTGCTCGTCAAATTTTGGGAATGTGGAGTTATTGATATCAACTGAATGTTCATTCATTTGCCTTGCTTTCAATTAAAACAATATCCATCTAGCTTGAATAGAAGTCAAGACATTTGTGATTGAAGAAGGTGGGGTAGCCTGGTTTCAGTGGTTAGACCAATGAGGAAATGGCCACCAAAAGTTTGGTAACTTCAGTTACTTGAGTCCTTGAAAATTGAAAATTACATATTATTTTGAGCCTTTCAGGGCGTCCAAAATTCAGTCTCAGCGATCTTTTAGTTAGTCCAGGCCCACCGCGGTAGGCCATAAATCACCGGCAGGTCACAGGACATGCAATTTCACGCGTCAGGTCGGGGATTGACTGGGGTCAACTCGTGCACAGCACTGTCCTATCTTGTCCTTATCAGAACGCGTTTCTTCCCCTAATTCAATGAGCCGTAAAATGATGCTCACTCTACCCCTAGAATCTATTTCTTCACCAATTCCGCTTTGTGTACATCTTGGTATCTTGTGAAAGTTTCAACAGTTTTCATTGATTCGTTTGGGAATAATAACAGTTTTAAATTGTGAGTGTTAAGCGATCGAAAGTGCCGTTAATAATGTGATCTCTTCAAATTTAATTACAAATCATTCCAAAACGCAACAATGGAGGAGTTTATTTCTGTTTGCGCGGTGTGATAGCCAACAAATCATATTTTCTAATGATGTGAATTTTGTTTTTCCAGCACTTTGCAGTGACTGGCAATCAGTTAGTGAATTGTGTTCCTAAGTGAAAATTGTTAAACTGCAATGGGTCGGTTACACATATGAGAGGCATAGAGAGTCTCTGAATGAACTTTGTCGGGTGTTTTGGCGTTGAAATTTAATTCTCAAACAAAAAAGTAAACAAAGCCTCGATTGTGTAAGACAATGTCAGGAGATATTCTCTTGATTTACGGGATTAATGTGAGGGACGAAGATGAACAGTCGCATTCCGCTAAAATTTGTGTCAAGTGTTTTACCACGATTTCAAATATCAAAAGGACATATGGTATTACGTCACGTCAATTCATGCCGCAAAAAAGTTGTTGAAACAAGTGGACTGGAAGCAATATTTAATCTTCTCAATGAAAGATTTAGCCATGTTCACACTGCAATATCACATCTCAAACTAGTCAAACAATTTTGACTTCCAGAAATCCTCGTAGAAATCGACAATTACATGGCCGCATTTAGACGTTATTTCCTTGCAAAGTTATCCCAAAGCAACACATATCAAATCAACACTGTATTCCACACATACAACAAAACATGTTTGCTCTCGGACTTTTGGGAGAACAGGACACAGAAAGCAGCCACCAGGCGACCTCAAAACTGGAAGCCAGAGCACGAAGGATCCCAAACCAGATAGACATAATGCGTTTTATTTTTGCTGCAAATAACACCCTCATTGCGTGCTGCTGAATATATTTAGAAAGAAAAATTGTATTTATACTTTTATTCTGTACATGTTCATTTTGTGAAAAGAAATCGGTGCTGTGTATTGAAGATATGTCAGTATATCATTCTTTAGGAGGATACACATTTCATTGGATACAAAAAGTCATGAATGCAGGGAAGCGTTTTGGCTATCATGCTCATGACACGTTCCATGTTCGTGCTGGAAACAAAATCTAGAGTGAGTCAATTTCTAAACACATTTTCCTGTTATACGTAGCAGTTTTGTAAATATTTAACATTAGGCTTATAAGTTATTAGCCACTCAATATGTGCTTGTTGTTTTGACTAACTATAAATAGACATACTTTTTAAGAGCATCTAACTCCAAAACATGAGCAGCCATGGTATTGCTATTTCCTACCAATAAAGAAGTTTAGTTGCTTTCTCTAAAGAACAAACTTGTGTTTACGTATGATATTTTTTGTTTGTGTAAGACGATAAAACGTGTTGAAAATTTCTTTTCACCGGCTAGCGACGCAGGGAGCGGGAGGTCGGGTGAGTAACCTCTGGGTGACCGGCCCGCCGTGACCCGGTCACTCCATCGCCGAGCCAACTAAAATAGCGGTGTTTGTACGCCGTGCTTTAGACAAGGTTTTTCAGTATAATTAACATGGAAATGTGTTTTCATATGAACATAAAAGGTGTTTAGCCAAAAAAACTAAATTTTGATAAAAATTGCCAAACTGGAGGAAAAATGCCCTTTTCTCCGGTTTCGTTATTTTGACGAGCGCCTGATTTCACCACCATACCTCACATATAATCTCGAAAGTTCATAAAAATTACCCTGAAGTCTCTCTATGAAAAAGACACAAAAAATCGATTTTAGTGCCAGAATATATCTACAATACAATACACGAACACAAAGAGTCTACATAACAAGAGGGTCCACTCCTCTCTTTGAGCCAATTAAAAAAGTGTCCTCAAAATTTGGTGGCGCCCTCTTTGCAAATGCGCACCCTTTGCGAATAGAGTTACCCTACTTGTGTTAAAAAAATCAAAGTGAAACTAACAAGTTTTTGAATTAATAAGAATTCAAATTTTGGAAGAACGCTTTTTTAAAATGGTTACGCTGACAAAAAACCTCTTCCGGAGGAAAGGGTGACTGTTTTCTTCGTTTAATTTGACATAAGAATGAAAGGCGAGCGGTCATTAAAATAAAAAACCTAAACCTCCTTGCTGAACAAACCGAACAGCGGATGAACAGCAATCGATCTGCGCACGCAAGGTGCTATTCCTATTCTTCTTCTGGAGAAACCAAAGAGAGCTTCAAAACAAGACTGCAGCGCCATCTGAAGCAAAGAGTGGACTTTCGGTGGACACTTTTTGGGCTTAGTGGACCATCTTGTCATGTACTATCTTTGACGAACAGTACCAGTTACACTCCAGAAATTTTTTACTTTTCTTAAAATGTTAAGTCTAAGTTTTGTAAGTTGACTGAATAACAGGAACTACTTCTCGTAATTGGGTTATAAGAATAATTTCTAGCTTTCCAGTGACAGTGAATCAGCACCAGACTTTTCCAGCTTTTATTTTCATTTCTATGACCATTTACAATAACTGACCATGTTCTGATTTCTTTACATTCATAAGTGTCTGCGCATATTTCCGATACATAAACTAAGAATGAATGTGTTAGCAGTCATTATTTTTATTCCATACAAGTTTTACACAAGTTTGTGTTTTAAAAAATTTGTATATCTTTTTTAGTTGTATGCAGGCTGCCACAGACATAGCATGATTCATGAACAAACGCAGAGTAACTTTCTCTTGTTTAATGGTAAAACAAGAGCTAATGCTGAGTGTCTTTAGTTAAAAAATGCAGATGTGCATCTTTCTTCTTTTGTAACTTGATTATTATTACTTACGCAGATTTAAGATTTCTCATGCTAAAAGACATGATATTCGTAGTCAGTTGAACACAGATTTCGGAGAAATCTGTTGTGCTGTTTTAAAATTTAAAAAATCATTTATTCATAAGTTTGTGACTAAAATAGGACAAATTGGGTACTCTACAAACACTTATTTAGAAAAAAACCTAAGGCACAGAAATTAACCATTCTAAGGCAGAATAAATAAGACATTGGCCTTTTAGTACATCAATGTAATGTTGTAATGGTTTGCTGCGTGGGATAGGGAAGAAATTGTATCGTTTCAAACGAAGACGAAAATGCGAACTTCTTTACTGGCACCGGCAAAGTTGCTTCACGGCTCATTAACCCCCTGACCCCGAGCTGGGGAGCTCCGGCGGGCTGCTGAGTCACGTTAACTTAACTCACTTCAGACGGGTCACACAATAGTTGCGTGACCCCCGCCATGACGCTCGCGACGGGTCTCACAAGCCCTGCGTGACCAACTTTGGAATTTTTTTTTCGCTCTACAAATCACGCACGGATCGCGAGACCCGCCTCGTACCCTTGTTTGGCCAAGCCTGAGCTACTTAGACTTCGTTTCGTATCTCTGGGGCCGGTAGTTTTTAAGTTATTGAAGGTGAAGGACAGTGACCCCAACTGGGGTTGAACAGATCGGAACTCGCGCTTTGTTTTTTTCTATACAGCTCATAGTAATCCGACAGTCGCGTCGTAGTGACGGTCGAAGAAGTCGCATGAACAAGAATCACATAATTTCGCCGTTTTCTATACTTCTGTGCGTTTTACTAGTTCTAGTGTCTCAGAATATGATGTGTCTAATAGTTAGGATCCTGGATATGTACCCGAACACGGCCCGAGTCGTAGTTCTAGGGCTAGATCTAGCACTAGTACCGGTGTTGTTTTTCGCGCAACGAAATCACAACGTCGTGCCGTACATCTGTCTCATGTAATTCAGTGTATGGATCTGAATCAATGCACAGACCAGCTTTTATATTTTCACCAAACACTTGCACATGTATACAAATCAAACCAGAACACTTTGAACTTTTATTTTTGTTGTTGCAGTGAATTTCATTCTACTTGTCACGTCTCTGGAAATTTTTCGAAAATCAAATTCATGCCAATTTTTAAAAAATCATACAAATTAAAGTATTAGACTTACACAACTTTAGTTTTTTGTATTAGATTAAGCTTGAATGTTACTTTACTGTGTCAAAAAATGATTACAATAGGGTAATTCTGAGAGTTGTGGTGATTTATTGAAATACCCCCCAAAACGCCAGTCTTCAACGCTTGTGACTGGTGAAAGGGCCCAGTCGCAAGTGAGTTAATGTCACAGAATCGGGCGAAAAGTGATGCTGAGCTTGATGAACGGCCATAATGACATTATGAGAAACACAAACTACTCTTCCTCTATTAGATATTTTAAGGAGATAAACAAAAAACCACCAAAATCAATCAATAGGGTTGGTGATTTTTATTTTTTTTAAATAAAAATTTTAAAAATCGATTTTTTAAATTTAAATCAGATTTTTTTAATTTAAATCGGATTTTTTTTTTTTTTTAATGTCGACACAGTTTGGGATTTTTGGTGGCTAAAAGTATGTTTTTTTAGTGCAAAATGCATTGTCTTTATTTTAACTAATGATTAATTTAAACAACTGCAATTTTAGAAAGCCTTAATCTGCTATCAGTGAATTATGGCTACAGACAAAAAATGAAGAAAATGTCAGTCTAAAAGGAGGGGGGGGGGTAATTATGCATAGATAAACTTGCATTTTATTTTTATTACAGTGTGTGTGCGAGCACGCGCTTGTGTTTGTCTAAAAAGAAAAAGAAAATGCTAATTTCAATTATGAAAAAAAAGTAAATTTTGAATACTGTATTATTTTACTACTTACAGTGACAGGGGAAAGCAGACTTTTAAGCAATTTTAGTCTACTAAACCTTATATCTGTTTTATAACCCAGGAAAGGAATTCTGAATGTTTAAAGATGTAAAAACAGAAAACATTTTTTTAAAGTGATTTAAATCACTGAGTTTTATTTTTTAAATCAAGTTGATTAAAATTTTTTTTTTTAAACTGATTTAAATCGACCCGATTTAAATCAACCCAACCCTGGTTTTCAGTTATGAAAAAAAAATAAATTGAGAACTGTATTATTTTACAGTGACAGGGGGGAAAGCAGACTTTTAAGCATGATTATATTCGTCTTCTGAACCTTATATCTGTTTAAAATAAAACAAAGGAAAGGAATTCTGAAAGTATAAATATGTAAAAACTGAATACATTTTTTTGAAAAGTGATTTAAATCACTGATTTTTATTTTTAAAATCAAATTGATTAAATTTTTTTTTTAATCAACTGATTTAAATCAACCCAGCTCTGGTTTCAATTATGGAAAAAAAAAGTAAATTGAATACTGTATTATTTTACAGTGAAAGGGGGGAAATCAGACTTTTAAGCATGATTATATTAGTCTTCTGAACCTTATATCTGTTTTATGAAACCAAGGAAAGGAATTCTGAATGTTGAAATGTGTAAAAACCGAATAAAAATTATTTTTTATAAAGTGATTTAAATCACTGATTTTTATTTAAAAAATCAAGTTGATTTAAATAAAAAAATCAACTGATTTAAATCAACCAGATTTAAATCAACCCAACCCTGTCAATCAAAAATAAATAACAACAATAAAGGAAACCATCACTAACAAAATATTTTTTAACGCAAATTAAGATATTTGCATAGAAGTTTTAAGGCAATTAAAATCACGACAAATAGAAGCAATACATTCAAGTAATTAATAAACTTGAATAATTTCAGTGCTTCCAACAAATAGAGCAGAAAAATTCTATGCTGGGTACCCTGAGGCTGCACAGGCCATTGGCAGGGACCAGGGACAGTGGTTATTGAAAAAGTGAGAGAAAAACTTCTTGGTCTTAGTGGGCCCACTATTCAATTTGTTCACTGATGAACGTTGCTGGCTGAACATGCTGCCAAAAGCGTAATTGGAAGCATGCGTATGTATATTAGACTTTTATGTTTCCCTTGCCATCAATGTTTAAGGGGAGGAGCGACCCTTGATTTTTGCAGATTTTGGGTCAGCCTATGCACATTTTATGTTGGCTGATTTTTGAAGATCCACAAGTTTTTTGTCTAAAAATAGCATGGATTCAATTGAGAAAGACTTTATTCTACAGGTAATTTGCCTTTAAAAACATGAGGATGGATTAATATAGTGAATTTTCACAATTATTGTCGGTTTTCGCAAAATGTAATTTTTGTGCAGTTTTTTCCCTACTCCTTCCTTAGTTTTCATCCTTTTGACATGAAACTTTCAGGAAACATAGTTGGCAAGGCTTCCATCAATGTAACAGAAAGATATTTGCGAAAAAAAAGTAACACTTTTCCTTTGGCAAGCGATTACGCAACCTAAATTTAGAAAAAGTTTTTTATACTTTGGGAAATTTCTCATAATTTTTTTTCTTTTGCACGTACTGAAAAAAACTTGCTGTTACTCTGATAGGGTTTGGTTCAGGTATACTCTCACCAAATTTGGTCTGTAAATAAGAAAGCCTTAGGGATTTCAAATTCATTGTTTATTTTCAAGATGGCGGCCGTTTCCATAGCAACCGTTGTAGCTATGCCAAAATAAAATTGCTTATCAAGAGATTTTACTATGTCTAACTTATATGTGTACTTAGATTTGATCTTGAGCAACAAACATAGAAAATGGTCCTCAAGGGTAGCTCCTCCCGTTAAGCAAGTTCCCATTCCATTGCCACAAAAATTCAATTTGACAGTAGGCAAATTACAGATATCAATCTTCATGCAATGCAACAAATGTGTACTCTTAATAATTCTCCTGTTTGATCACAGAGAGTTACCATACACATCCGAACTTGTCCAAGAACATACATACGACGGAAAACACAGATGAGGGCAAAATGGCACTTTCTGTATTCTGAACAATTTTTCTCAGAAATGGGATAACTCTGTGTGTGTATCTTTAGTTGATATCGTAGAGTGAAGTTTCGAGAAGCTGGGACAGCAACATTTTTGTGAGTTTTTACATTTTGTGAAAGTTGTGGTTTTGTGAAGTTCCTGGACCCATGGAATGACGACAGACAATGTTTACTTGACAACAGAACACATGGAGAGAAGGGTAAGTTTAATTAATTTTTTTCATAATTTTTAATGGTAATTTTGTAAGAATTTGTTCTAGAATGATAATAGTACGATTTGGCATTAAAAACATGAAATTAATCACGATTTTCAAAAAAATATTTTTAAAAATCCTAATTGCCTGCATTGTCGGCATGTGTATGTCGTTTTTTCACGTAATTCTAAATTTGTTAGTTTTAGCATATTTTTTGTTCTAGTTGCTATTAAACATGTTTTGACAATGTTTTAATCATAACTGCGATAATTTGTATTTTAAAAAGGAAGAAAAATAGATTTTTAAAAGATTTACGGCTATTCATTCACGATCATCCCGGTTTCCGTCGCTCGTATTCTACCGGGTGAACAAACTGGA
The DNA here is from genome assembly GCF_000002075.1 of Aplysia californica. Classification (NCBI taxonomy): domain Eukaryota; kingdom Metazoa; phylum Mollusca; class Gastropoda; order Aplysiida; family Aplysiidae; genus Aplysia; species Aplysia californica. The sequence continues at coordinate 618,508 of NW_004797591.1, read as the reverse complement.
ATTTGCGATCACTGCACAACGATCTCGCAGTAATTGTCGTAAACGAAGTTTTTAACAGTCCTAGGCCATAGTTTCATCGTTTCTCTTCATTTTCTAACATTTATTGTTAAATTAAGTTTGAAAAACCGCATTTTTCATGTCTGTCGTGCATCGGTCGGACTTTGCGCAGGTCGAACAAACAAGACCCGTGAACAACAAAATGAGGCTAAATCTAAGTCTTAAACACGATTTTCAACCCAAATATCACGAAATGTAAGTCATTATCCATGCTAGTTTCATTTTCAGCGTAAATAAATCTTTAAATTGCTCCATGATGTGAGATAATCGCCTAAATCTAATTTTTTCGTAAGCACGACACGAAATCGCCGCGAAGGCAAGAAAATGGCGGCCGCGTAATCCGAAAGGGGGAGGAAGGGGGGACGGCATTTCAAAGATCGTTGTGTCGCAATGTTCAGAATAGAATAGATAGGCCCCAATCTACTTGGATTAGCTTCCAATGAATTTTAGTTAGTTTTTTAAATATTTTAAATTTAATTTAATGAACAAGAAGAGAAGACAGTCAAAATCAATAGTGGAAACATGCAATATAGACATAGAAGAATGGAAATAGGAGGGGGGGGGGGGGGGGGAGGGGAGACATGTAAGAAAAAATAATACTATGTAGAGAAACTTCCAAATAAAGAGGGGAACCAAGGCTTTTCCAAAAAGTTGGAATTTTAAGTTTAAGGGGGGGGGGGGGGGGGGGGGCGCACTCCAATACAGACAGGATTCATAAGACAATGATTATTTATTTGACAATGAAGAGATTCCAGAAGATATGATGATTTAAAGTCAGTCTTTATATACATGTGTGTCTCCAGACCTCTTTGATTTAACTTCACAATCCTTGGAACTGTTTGTGGTCAAGCCTTCTGAATGGCTGTTCCATGAATATAAGTTGTCAGTTACCAAAGATAGTGAACAAAGAGTTAAATCTAGACACAACAGAAAGATGTTTCTTTAGGAGACTGCTGTTTCATATTATGAGGAAAAGAAATCAAATAAGGTTGTGCAGAATGCGAGAAAGAAGGCTTACAAGGGACCCACTAATAAATACAATAAGAAAGAGACAAATGTTGGTGTGATACATTCAATTGACTTTTTAAAAAAGCCGAGAACATCTACTACCTACTGAAAGAATAGAGGCCAAAAGAGGCAAGGGTGGGCATATTCTGCCATGGTTAGTAAACGCCTAAAATTGTTAGTTCCGATTGAAATGTGACAAATCAGATCCATAATATTTTTTACAAATAATAGATGATTTTCCCAACTAAGTTCTTTATTTCTCAAGGTGTGTTATTTGATTTTTTTCTGTAGGTTAAGGTTAAAATGCTCGAGGAAGATGACTTCAGTGTGAGATTTATGGAAAAGAGCAGCCCCAGCGACGTCTTTTCCAAGAGCAACAATGTTGGTCTAATCACAAATAAGGGATCACTAGACTTCTTCACCTGGACAAATACAAAAGGACTAACAAGAGGCATTAGATCTCAAGGCCATTATTTTCATTTTCCCATTTTTTTTACTCATGTCCACTCATTAATTGGTGTAATAAATATATTTGTGTAAACCGTGCATTGGTCGGCTTCATTTAATTGTCTCCTCTTTTCATAAATTCTCGAATTTTCTGCTTGTTTTTGCTGATATATGCTCTGAGTATATCAGGATGGGTCCTGCTTTCAGTTTGGAAGACATTCTTGCAGAGATAAGCAATTGAAATCACTTTTAAGTGAGAAAATTGAACTTATGTTAATTAAACGTTTACACCTGGGTACCTGTGATTACACGCCTTTTATTACATAACGAGACAGCTGTTGCCCATGAGATAAACATTTCTGAAATCTACAGGGTTTGAGCTTAATTTTGATACCATATTCAATACTGTGCATTCATTTTGAAAAATTGCCAAAATAGGCCATTTGAAGTAGATGCCAGCATTGCCTGTGTGTTTTCCGCCATACGCAAGAATGGATCCTTTGTTATGAAATACCTGTTAGTCTATAATATAACACATTTTTATAGACAGAGTTGGTATGATGAGACCGCAAGGAAAATATAGGACTTTAAGGACATTTGTACTTCTGAAAAAGTTTGGAAGCACTGAAATTTACATACTTATTATAATTATTACTTTTGCCATATATATTATTTACCCTCTTAACACAGAAAGTAATGTATACATACTTGTCCACATGTTGCTTCAAGAAACTGAGGTCTTTAAGAGCTTGTAGAATATCAAGTGGGCACAGACCAGTCTTCTCACTGATGGCTGGAGAAAAAACAAAACAATATGAAAGAAATTGTTTGAACTCCAATCACATTTCTGCATAACTCAGTAAGCACAAAACAACAACAAAAAAATCATCACTTCAGAGAATCAAGTCTTTCTTCAACATATATTGAAGTCACAGTTCCAGTACAAAAACAAGAACTCCCGACACCTATTGTAGTACAGAGGTGCCAGTGCAAAGAAAATGACATGTATGTAGTTGGTGGGTGCTCAGGTGTGGTTTGCTCCTTCTTTCCTATCAAACATCTATCGTCCTTATCTCTCCTCCTCCTCTTTTTATGTATGTTACTCTCTTGTAACACATCAATTTTCGACATTTATACGACCTGACTATGTTGTAAGTGCTGTAAAACTCTTACGAAAACTAAAACATAATGACATTTTCACTTAAAATGGAATATAAACTTAAATCATCTTAATATACATGCTTACGCACATTTGTGGAAAATTGCAAACCAGTTGGAAACTATCACAAAATAAAATATTAGCAAGAGCTAGAACAATTTATCTGGAAATTCTGAAGATCAGCACTGACCAATAAAAATAAACCGAGCACACATGGAAGCAAAATATGAAAAGCATAGATTTGCTTCTGCCTGCAAGATGCTTCTTTCAAAACATACATAAAACAAAACCTTACATTTGATTGTCACAGTCTTGTCCGATACAGCACTGAGCTGTTCCAGTACCACACTGCGCCAGTACGCTTTGTAGCTGATAGCACCCAGAGCTGAAAGCGGCTTTTCAGGCGATCCAGTGCACTCCTCTTTCCTGGTCAAAAGGTAACCTATGAGCAAATATAATTCAATCATGAGACACAACGTAGACATATAATTTCTGCATAGAACATCAGGTTGGACGAACAATATATTCCCCCTTTCCCTACACATTCCCCATGTCAACATACTTCAATAAAATGAATATCTATTACAGTCGCGTCATCTTGAGAAACATGGGAAGTAATAAGACATGCAACTATCTCTTGAGCACATTCAACACACAATTTCAACATCATCTGGTCCAGTCATTTCCATGAACGTTTATCCGGGAGCACTAGGAGGCTGGTACACCAAGTAAAACATATGCATAGCTTTAAAAAAGATAGTGAAACCCCAACCCCCCAAAAAGAGGGACATAAATTTGTCAGTGTATTTAAAACCCAGAATTGAGAAACTGCATGGGGGGCCTG
>NW_004797591.1:588796-614893 GCF_000002075.1 Aplysia californica | reverse complement strand
CTGAACAAACCGAACAGCGGATGAACAGCAATCGATCTGCGCACGCAAGGTGCTATTTCATTTCTTCTTCTGGAGAAACCAAAGAGAGCTTCAAAACAAGACTGCAGCGCCATCTGAAGCAAAGAGTGGACTTTCAGTGGACACTTTTTGGGCTTAGTGGACCATCTTGTCATGTACTATCTTTGACGAACAGTACCAGTTACACTCCAGAAATTTTTTACTTTTCTTAAAATGTTATGTCTAAGTTTTGTAAGTTGACTGAATAACAGGAACTACTTCTCGTAATTGGGTTATAAGAATAATTTCTAGCTTTCCAGTGACAGTGAATCAGCACCAGACTTTTCCAGCTTTTATTTTCATTTCTATGACCATTTACAATAACTGACCATGTTCTGATTTCTTTACATTCATAAGTGTCCGCGCATATTTCCGATACATAAACTAAGAATGAATGTGTTAGCAGTCATTATTTTTATTCCATACAAGTTTTACACAAGTTTGTGTTTTTAAAAAATTTGTATATCTTTTTTAGTTGTATGCAGGCTGCCACAGACATAGCATGATTCATGAACAAACGCAGAGTAACTTTCTCTTGTTTAATGGTAAAACAAGAGCTAATGCTGAGTGTCTTTAGTTAAAAAATGCAGATGTGCATCTTTCTTCTCTTGTAACTTGATTATTATTACTTACGCAGATTTAAGATTTCTCATGCTAAAAGACATGATATTCGTAGTCAGTTGAACACAGATTTCGGAGAGATGTTGTGCTGTTTTAAAATTTAAAAAATCATTTATTCATAAGTTTGTGACTAAAATAGGACAAATTGGGTACTCTACAAACACTTATTTAGAAAATAACCTAAGGCACAGAAATTAACCATTCTAAGGCAGAATAAATAAGACATTGGCCTTTTAGTACATCAATGTAATGTTGTAATGGTTTTACTGCGTGGGATAGGGAAGAAATTGTATCGTTTCAAACGAAGACGAAAATGCGAACTTCTTTACTGGCACCGGCAAAGTTGCTTCACGGCTCATTAACCCCCTGACCCCGAGCTGGGGAGCTCCGGCGGGCTGCTGAGTCACGTTAACTTAACTCACTTCAGACGGGTCACACAATAGTTGCGTGACCCCCGCCATGACGCTCGCGACGGGTCTCACAAGCCCTGCGTGACCAACTTTGGAATTTTTTTTTCGCTCTACAAATCACGCACGGATCGCGAGACCCGCCTCGTACCCTTGTTTGGCCAAGCCTGAGCTACTTAGACTTCGTTTCGTATCTCTGGGGCCGGTAGTTTTTAAGTTATTGAAGGTGAAGGACAGTGACCCCAACTGGGGTTGAACAGATCGGAACTCGCGCTTTGTTTTTTTCTATACAGCTCATAGTAATCCGACAGTCGCGTCGTAGTGACGGTCGAAGAAGTCGCATGAACAAGAATCACATAATTTCGCCGTTTTCTATACTTCTGTGCGTTTTACTAGTTCTAGTGTCTCAGAATATGATGTGTCTAATAGTTAGGATCCTGGATATGTACCCGAACACGGCCCGAGTCGTAGTTCTAGGGCTAGATCTAGCACTAGTACCGGTGTTGTTTTTCGCGCAACGAAATCACAACGTCGTGCCGTACATCTGTCTCATGTAATTCAGTGTATGGATCTGAATCAATGCACAGACCAGCTTTTATATTTTCACCAAACACTTGCACATGTATACAAATCAAACCAGAACACTTTGAACTTTTATTTTTGTTGTTGCAGTGAATTTCATTCTACTTGTCACGTCTCTGGAAATTCTGAAGATCAAATTCATGCCAATTTTTAAAAAATCATACAAATTAAAGTATTAGACTTACACAACTTTAGTTTTTTGTATTAGATTAAGCTTGAATGTTACTTTACTGTGTCAAAAAATGATTACAATAGGGTAATTCTGAGAGTTGTGGTGATTTATTGAAATACCCCCCAAAACGCCAGTCTTCAACGCTTGTGACTGGTGAAAGGGCCCAGTCGCAAGTGAGTTAATGTCACAGAATCAGGCGAAAAGTGATGCTGAGCTTGATGAACGGCCATATTGACATTATGAGAAACACAAACTACTCTTCCTCTATTAGATATTTTAAGGAGATAAACAAAAAACCACCAAAATCAATCAATAGGGTTGGTGATTTTTATTTTTTTTAAATAAAAATTTTAAAAATCGATTTTTTAAATTTAAATCAGATTTTTTTAATTTAAATCGGATTTTTTTTTTTTTCTCATGTCCACTCAGTTTGGGATTTTTGGTGGCTAAAAGTATGTTTTTTTAGTGCAAAATGCATTGTCTTTATTTTAACTAATGATTAATTTAAACAACTGCAATTTTAGAAAGCCTTAATCTGCTATCAGTGAATTATGGCTACAGACAAAAAATGAAGAAAATGTCAGTCTAAAAGGAGGGGGGGGGGTAATTATGCATAGATAAACTTGCATTTTATTTTTATTACAGTGTGTGTGCGAGCACGCGCTTGTGTTTGTCTAAAAAGAAAAAGAAAATGCTAATTTCAATTATGAAAAAAAAGTAAATTTTGAATACTGTATTATTTTACTACTTACAGTGACAGGGGAAAGCAGACTTTTAAGCAATTTTAGTCTACTAAACCTTATATCTGTTTTATAACCCAGGAAAGGAATTCTGAATGTTTAAAGATGTAAAAACAGAAAACATTTTTTAAAGTGATTTAAATCACTGAGTTTTATTTTTTAAATCAAGTTGATTAAAATTTTTTTTTTTAAACTGATTTAAATCGTCGATTTAAATCAACCCAACCCTGGTTTTCAGTTATGAAAAAAAAATAAATTGAGAACAGTATTATTTTACAGTGACAGGGGGGAAAGCAGACTTTTAAGCATGATTATATTAGTCTTCTGAACCTTATATCTGTTTAAAATAAAACCAAGGAAAGGAATTCTGAAAGTATAAATATGTAAAAACTGAATACATTTTTTTGAAAAGTGATTTAAATCACTGATTTTTATTTTTAAAATCAAATTGATTAAATTTTTTTTAAAATCAACTGATTTAAATCAACCCAGCTCTGGTTTCAATTATGAAAAAAAAAGTATATTGAATACTGTATTATTTTACAGTGAAAGGGGGGAAATCAGACTTTTAAGCATGATTATATTAGTCTTCTGAACCTTATATCTGTTTTATGAAACCAAGGAAAGGAATTCTGAATGTTGAAATGTGTAAAAACCGAATAAAATTATTTTTTAAAAAGTGATTTAAATCACTGATTTTTATTTAAAAAATCAAGTTGATTTAAATTTAAAAAATCAACTGATTTAAATCAACCAGATTTAAATCAACCCAACCCTGTCAATCAACAATAAATAACAACAATAAAGGAAACCATCACTAACACAATATTTTTTAACGCAAATTAAGATATTTGCATTGAAGTTTTAAGGCAATTAAAATCACGACAAATAGAGGCAATACATTCAAGTAATTAATCAACTTGAATAATTTCAGTGCTTCCAACAAATAGAGCAGAAAACTTCAGAAAATTCTATGCTGGGTACCCGGAGGCTGCACAGGCCATGGCAGGGACCAGGGACAGTGGTTATTGAAAAAGTGAGAGAAAAACTTCTTGGTCTTAGTGGGCCCACTATTCAATTTGTTCACTGATGAACGTTGCTGGCTGAACATGCTGCCAAAAGCGTAATTGGAAGCATGCGTATGTATATTAGACTTTTATGTTTCCCTTGCCATCAATGTTTAAGGGGAGGAGCGACCCTTGATTTTGCAGATTTTGGGTCAGGCTATGCACATTTTATGTTGGCTGATTTTTGAAGATCCACAAGTTTTTTTGTCTAAAAATAGCATGGATTCAATTGAGAAAGACTTTATTCTACAGGTAATTTGCCTTTAAAAACATGAGGATGGATTAATATAGTGAATTTTCACAATTATTGTCGGTTTTCGCAAAATGTAATTTTTGTGCAGTTTTTTCCCTACTCCTTCCTTAGTTTTCATCCTTTTGACATGAAACTTTCAGGAAACATAGTTGGCAAGGCTTCCATCAATGTAACAGAAAGATATTTGCGAAAAAAAAGTAACACTTTTCCTTTGGCAAGCGATTACGCAACCTAAATTTAGAAAAAGTTTTTTATACTTTGGGAAATTTCTCATAATTTTTTTTCTTTTGCACGTATTGAAAAAAACTTGCTGTTACTCTGATAGGGTTTGGTTCAGGTATACTCTCACCAAATTTGGTCTGTAAATAAGAAAGCCTTAGGGATTTCAAATTCATTGTTTATTTTCAAGATGGCGGCCGTTTCCATAGCAACCGTTGTAGCTATGCCAAAATAAAATTGCTTATCAAGAGATTTTACTATGTCTAACTTATATGTGTACTTAGATTTGATCTTGAGCAACAAACATAGAAAATGGTCCTCAAGGGTAGCTCCTCCCGTTAAGCAAGTTCCCATTCCATTGCCACAAAAATTCAATTTGACAGTAGGCAAATTACAGATATCAATCTTCATGCAACAAATGTGTACTCTTAATAATTCTCCTGTTTCATCACAGAGAGTTACCATACACATCCGAACTTGTCCAAGAACATACATACGACGGAAAACACAGATGAGGGCAAAATGGCACTTTCTGTATTCTGAACAATTTTTCTCAGAAATGGGATAACTCTGTGTGTGTAACTTTAGTTGATATCGTAGAGTGAAGTTTCGAGAAGCTGGGACAGCAACATTTTTGTGAGTTTTTACATTTTGTGAAAGTTGTGGTTTTGTGAAGTTCCTGGACCCATGGAATGACGACAGACAATGTTTACTTGACAACAGAACACATGGAGAGAAGGGTAAGTTTAATTAATTTTTTTCATAATTTTTAATAGTAATTTGGTAAGAATTTGTTCTAGAATGATAATAGTACGATTTGGCATTAAAAACATGAAATTAATCACCATTTTCAAAAAAATATTTTTAAAAATCCTAATTGCCTGCATTGTCGGCATGTGTATGTCGTTTTTTCACGTAATTCTAATTTTGTTAGTTTTAGCATATTTTTTTTTCTAGTTGCCATTAAACATGTTTTGACACTGTTTTAATCATAACTGCGATAATTTGTATTTTAAAAAGAAAGAAAAATAAATTTTAAAAAGATTTACGGCTATTCATTCACAATCATTCGGGTTTCCGTCGCTCGTATTCTATCGGGTGAACAAACTGGAATTTACGATCACGGCACAACGATCTCGCAGTAATTGTCCAAAACGAAGTTTTTAACAGTTTTAGGCCATAGATTCATTGTTTCTCTTCCCTTTCTAACATTTATTGCTAAATTAAGTTTGAAAAACCGCATTTTTCATGTCTGTCATGCACCGGTCGGACTTTGCGCAGGTTGAACAAACAAGACTCGTGAACAACAAAATGAGGCTAAATCTAAGTCTTAAACGCGATTTTCAACCCAAATATCACTAAATGTAAGTCATTACCCATGCTAGTTTCATTTTCAGCGTAAATAAATCTTTAAATTGCTCCTCGATGTGAGATAATCGCCTAAATCTAATTTTTTCGTAAGCATGACACGAAATCGGCGCGAAGGCAAGAAAATGGCGGCGCGTGATCCGAAAGGGGGAGGAAGGGGGGACAGCATTTCAAAGATTTTTGTGTCGCGATATTCAGAATAGAATAGATAGGCCTCGATCTACTTGGATTAGCTTTCAATGAATTTTAGTTAGTTTTTTTTAATATTTTAAATTTATTTTAATGAACAAGAAGAGAAGACAGCCAAAATGAACTGTGGAAACATGCAATGTCAATATAGACATAGAATGGAAATAGGAGGGGGGGGGGGGGGGGGAGGGGAGACATGTAAGAAAAAATAATACTATGTAGAGAAACTTCCAAATAAAGAGGGGAACCAAGGCTTTTCCAAAAAGTTGGAATTTTAAGTTTAAGGGGGGGGGGGGGGGGGGGGGCGCACTCCAATACAGACAGGATTCATAAGACAATGATTATTTATTTGACAATGAGGAGATTCCAGAAGATATGATGATTTAAAGTCAGTCTTTATATACATGTGTGTCTCCAGACCTCTTTGATTAACTTCACAATCCTTGGAACTGTTTGTGGTCAAGCCTTCTGAATGGCTGTTCCATGAATATAAGTTGTCAGTTACCAAAGATAGTGAACAAAGAGTAAAATCTAGACACAACAGAAAGATGTTTCTTTAGGAGACTGCTGTTTCATATTATGAGGAAAAGAAATCAAATAAGGTTGTGCAGAATGCGAGAAAGAAGGCCTACAAGGGACTCACTAATAAATACAATAAGAAAGAGACAAATGTTGGTGTGGTACATTCAATTGACTTTTTAAAAAAGCCTAGAACATCTACTACTTACTGAAAGAATAGAGGCCAAAAGAGGCAAGGGTGGGCATATTCTGCCATGGTTAGTAAACGGCTAAAATTGTTAGTTCCGATTGAAATGTAACAAATCAGATCCATAATATTTTTTACAAATAATAGATGATTTTCCCAACTAAGTTCTTTATTTCTCAAGGTGTGTTATTTGATTTTTTTCTGTAGGTTAAGGTTAAAATGCTCGAGGAAGATGACTTCAGTGTGAGATTTATGGAAAAGAGCAGCCCCAGCGACGTCTTTTCCAAGAGCAACAATGTTGGTCTAATCACAAATAAGGGATCACTAGACTTCTTCACCTGGACAAATACAAAAGGACTAACAAGAGGCATTAGATCTCAAGGCCATTATTCATTTTTCCATTTTTTTTCTCATGTCTACTCATTAATTGGTGTAATAAATATATTTGTGTAAACCGTGCATTGGTCGGCTTCATTTAATTGTCTCCTCTTTTCATAAATTCTCGAATTTTCTGCTTGTTTTTGCTGATATATGCTCTGAGTATATCAGGATGGGTCCTGCTTTCAGTTTGGAAGACATTCTTGCAGAGATAAGCAATTGAAATCACTTTTAAGTGAGTAAATTGAACTTATGTTAATTAAACGTTTACACCTGGGTACCTGTGATTACACGCCTTTTATTACATAACGAGACAGCTGTTGCCCATGAGATAAACATTTCTGAAATCTACAGGGTTTGAGCTTAATTTTGATACGATATTCAATACTGTGCATTCATTTTGAAAAATTGCCAAAATAGGCCATTTGAAGTAGATGCCAGCATTGCATGTGTCTTTTCCGCCATACGCAAGAATGGATCCTTTGTTATGACATACCTGTTAGTCTATAATATAACACATTTTTATAGACAAAGTTGGTATGATGAGACCGCAAGGCAAATATAGGACTTTAAGGACGTTTGTACTTCTGAAAAAGTTTGGAAGCACTGAAATTTACATACTTATTATAATTATTACTTTTGCCATACATATTATTTACCCTCTTAACACAGAAAGTAATGTATACATACTTGTCCACATGTTGCTTCAAGAAACTGAGGTCTTTAAGAGCTTGTAGAATATCAAGTGGGCACAGACCAGTCTTCTCACTGATGGCTGGAGAAAAAACAAAACAATATGAAAGAAATTGTTTGAACTCCAATCACATTTCTTCATAACTCAGTATGCACAAAACAACAACAACAAAATCATCACTTCAGAGAATCAAGTCTTTCTTCAACATATATTGAAGTCACAGTTCCAGTACAAAAACAAGAACTCCCGACACCTATTGTAGTACAGAGGTGCCAGTGCAAAGAAAATGACATGTATGTAGTTGGTGGGTGCTCAGGTGTGGTTTGCTCCTTCTTTCCTATCAAACATCTATCGTCCTTATCTCTCCTCCTCCTCTTTTTATGTATGTTACTCTCTTGTAACACATCAATTTTCGACATTTATACCACCTGACTATGTTGTAAGTGCTGTAAAACTCTTACGAAAACTAAAACATAATGACATTTTCACTTAAAATGGAATATAAACTTAAATCTTAATATACATGCTTACGCACATTTGTGGAAAATTGCAAACCAGTTGGAAACTATCACAAAATAAAATATTAGCAAGAGCTAGAACAATCTATCTGGAAATTCTGAAGATCAGCACTGACCAATAAAAATAAACAGAGCACACATGGAAGCAAAATATGAAAAGCATAGATTTGCTTCTGCCTGCAAGATGCTTCTTTCAAAACCAACATAAAACAAAACCTTACATTTGATTGTCACAGTCTTGTCCGATACAGCACTGAGCTGTTCCAGTACCACACTGCGCCAGTACGCTTTGTAGCTGATAGCACCCAGAGCTGAAAGCGGCTTTTCAGGCGATCCAGTGCACTCCTCTTTCCTGGTCAAAAGGTAACCTATGAGCAAATATAATTCAATCATGAGACACAACGTAGACATATAATTTCTGCATAGAACATCAGGTTGGACAAACAATATATTCCCCCTTTCCCTACACATTCCCCATGTCAACATACTTCAATAAAATGAATATCTATTACAGTCGCATCATCTTGAGAAACATGGGAAGTAATAAGACATGCAACTATCTCTTGAGCACATTCAACACGCAATTTCAACATCATCTGGTCCAGTCATTCCCATGAACGTTTATCCGGGAGCACTAGGAGGCTGGTACACCAAGTAAAACATATGCATAGCTTTAAAAAAGATAGTGAAACCCCAACCCCCCAAAAAGAGGGACATAAATTTGTCAGTGTATTTAAAACCCAGAATTGAGAAACTGCATGGGGGGCCTGTTCTCATATTTTCCAGTCCTCAATGCAGATGCATGCTAGACCCAAAAAACAGGGGGGGGGGGGGGGGGAGAGACAAAAACCCACTCACATGCACAGGATCCAAAACATGTTGAGGTAATTATACTTACTGAAATCGATGAGAAGTCTCCCATATCCTTTTCGCATATACTGAGGCATGGTCATGATACACGAGACATTATACTTCTGCTGGCAATGCTTTTCCTGTGTTGGAAAAAAAAAGGTATTCACAACATTTAAGTACACTAATACTCACTGAACATTATGTTTGTATTTTTTTTTGGTGGGGGGTGTCATGTAGGGGTTTTTAGGCCCCCCAATAACACAATCTAGATCATTTAGGACGCAGGCTTCAGCCCTGCCTGTCAGGGCCAACCTGGGCCGAGAGACAAAATTTCCTAAGCAAAAAAAGAGGATAAAAGTAGACAACAAAAATTCTTCCCCCATTGCAATCAAACTCGCCTTACCACTACACCACAGACACCGGTTGTTTGTCAATCTCATGTACATACTAAATAAATAAATGACATTGTTGATAACTATAAGAAGCCAGCACATTTGAAGACAAAATATGAGCACAAGCATTCGAAGCTAAAAGGTTTTAAGAAAAAACACAATTAGACAATGTACATATTTTATGTTAAAAAGTAAAACCCTAGTAGCAGAAACAATTTTGAGCAAAGTTCAAAATTGTCTCAAAGAGACTGATTAAATTTTTTCTTCTTCTAAAGCTTACACCATTTTAACACAAAAGAAAAAAGTAACAAGAGACTCTTGTTTTCATTTCACGTCACATTATAGGCACAGGTAAGTAAGTAAAGCAAACCTCTCAGTATTTAAATAATGTAAAAAAACAACAACCCAAAAACAAACAAAACAAAAAACAACAAACAAACCCCCCCCAAAAAAAACCCAAATGTTCCACCGGCATGAAACCTGGCAAAACATTCTAAAAAATTATTTTAGGTATGCTTATCAATCTCAAAGTAAACATAAGACAAAATACTACATACCTTTGAAAAATACCCCACAACATGACTTCCATACTGATCGTTGAGAGTTAACACATAGAATAAGAAAGGCTCCACATCATAATAAAGAGTCTTGTGATCCAGGAAGAGTTTTGCCAGCAAACACAAATTTTGGCAATACAACTTGCTGATCTGACCATCAACTTCAAAGACCGACATATTTCCACTTCGGTAAATCTCATCAGCAGGTGGGTGGCGAAGTTCACATTTCTCCTGAAGGCAATGAAAAAAACGTGAGTTTAATACAAGAGCGAAATCAGATCACAAAAACTTAATAACTTACTTTATCTATTTGGCACCAGAAGAATTCCTATTTCAATTCACATACAGCTAGGAGGAGTCAAGTCTTTAAATAAAGGTTCACTCTCAAATCCACCAATCTCTCGATCTTCTTTAAAGTTTCCAGCAAAACCCATTCTACATATCAAAACAAAAAAAAGTCTTGACAAGGTTATAAGACAAGCCCATTTCGGTGCATCAGTTAACAGGTATGAAACTGCTTATAACATGCCAGTTTGGTGTTAACATTTTGCAAGAGCACTCTTACATCAGCAAGACTACACTTCATATATTGAGTCAATCCCTTGCAAACCTAGCAGTAAAGTAACACAAACAATATTGGTATCGATATGCGCATTCTTTATTCCCAATTTTGCATTTACCCTGTGGTCAAATCTCAGTACAGAAGTATTAGAGCCAGACGGTAAGTGGGGCTAACCTAAAATGTCTTATATGCCTACAGGAACAGCAATTTATCCAACTTGTGTACAGCACAAAGCTAAAAATCAAGTGTTTTCGTAATGTACCATGTACACCATTAGGCAATTAAGGGGTAAAGTGTGTGACTGTATCATACCTTACAGATACTATAAGCATGCCTAGATCACTGATCTACTGTGATTCCACGAAAACTGGTATATTAAATGGTCGCTTTTAAGCACAAGGGGGGCTATCCCGATAAATGCTGTTTTGAGAAAATCGAAGTTTTTGGATCCTTATTCAGTCTCTACTATAGGTAGGGCAATGCCCACTTTTGGTGTAGGTCAAGATTTCTGGAAACCCCCGAAATCTGGATTAGCCGGCTTGTCCTTAAAAGCGACCAAATTAATTTGACTGTCATGAAAATAAAAAATGTTAATTATGGAGTTGTTTTAGTCAGAGTTTTACGGCATTCGCAACTGCATAAGGCTATATGAGTGCGAAACACAATCAATACATTAATTTCAAGAAAAGAAAAAACTATTTCCAAGAAAGTGGTGCAACTTACAAAATGCCGCTGGAGACTACTGCTTGTTTTCATGTATTTTAGACAGTATTCACATATGTACAACTTAGGCAGGCTGTAAAAAAAACAAAAATGAGAGCATTAGAAATGTTACCCTGGCAACAATATAAAAATATAGAGGAAACATTTCAATACCACTGGTCTAATCAGAACACAAGAAAAAACAAAATCCACTTGAAGAAAACTTCACCTATTCAATATATTCAAATCTTCATCAGCTGTGACAGAAAGAAAAATTTAGCAAAAAGATTTTCTTTGTTTGATGACTTTAAAATACAAAAGAATGAATGCTGCCCAAATTTTAAAAAATAATGCACTTCTGCTAATTCTAAGCACATTAATTTATCCCAACAAGTGTCAACAGAGGGATGTAGTCCTAAAGATCTTTCTGCCCAGGATAAAAGAGTGGACAGGACGAAAAGATGACAAATATTAGAACTGTTGGACCACATACAACTGGAGAGTATTAATTACCACTTTTGACGATACCCAAAATTTAAATGCACCAACCTGGCATATTCCTGAGGATAAGGAGATGAGTACCAGGTCTGTATCTCGTACCGACCCAGTTCTATACATGGAGGATACCTAGGTGCATCAGCTTTTCCTTCTTTGTTTTCCTCTAGGAGCTGTGCAGCAGTAGGGAGACTAGTTCTGGGTTCAACAGGTGGCAAACCCTATTGAAAACAAAAATCAATTCCAATTCACAGCGTTTGAGGAATTGTGGTAATGTACCACAGGTAGCTGCCACCACTTATCTGCAACATTTTCTAAATACACCGGAATGAGAGCAAAATGACATGTAAGCACAAGACAATAAAACCATTCTACGCGTTTGTTGTTGAATTTCATAATTTTCCACAGAGTGCAATCCACAGGGGAACAAGAATGAGAGTCAAGGGAAATTTAATATTGCTATACAAAATACTACATGCTAGAGTGAAACAAAACCTTACTGCAGCGAAACACAAAGACTGAGGCCAGTTATAGATTATACAAAAACATGCAACTAAGTTACACAATTGAGTTTTCTCATTTGTCTTTAGTATGGGGCAGAAAGCAACAATGAAGTAAGTAAACAACACCTGGTACAAAATAAACAGAATTTACTTGCCTTTATTCTTTATTACAAGGTAACTACCTATGAAAATTACTTGAATGAACACTAAAAAGTGATAAGTATAATTGCACAACCAAATACATTTATTGACCAGAAAATTAAGTGAACTGACTGGCCTCAAAATGATTTTACACTTCATTTAGAAAAAAATAATAATTGGGGTTTGACCATACCTGGAACAGGTCCGTTTGAGTTTTTTCCTGAGCTTCTTTGAAGAGAGCAATATCATCTTCTGTCACGTATGATGGCAAAACCATGCCTGCTTTAGTACGAACAGTACCTGAGTGAGGAAAAAAGTTATTTATCGCTCTTGATTAAGACTGAAAAGATCAAATACAAAGAATCACACATCCATCAAATCCATTAAATATAATTGCAAAGCATGACTCTCCAGAAAAAAGGCAGCACACAATTAAAAGAAAAATCAGAAACTGTTTTGCTATCAAAATGCAATTTCAGTCGTAACAAACTAAAAATTATTAGCAAAACAAAATTGCTACAAATATGATAAAAAGTCATTTTTGCTTGGATTGACAAAATTTAATACATTATTTGGATTCCATAAAAGTAAACACATGTTTATTGCTTTTCCCTAAAAATAGTCACATACAAGCATAATGCAGCTAACACTTAATGATAATGCAATACACAAAAGTGTATCTAAAAACCAGATTTGAACATCTTGCAGAAGATCTCGAGATCAATGAATACTATTAAGCATTGAAATGCAACGAAAGTACAGTTGTTAAGTTCCAGGAAAAGTAAAAATCATGGGTTAGTGGTTTAGTACGTCAAAAGAACAAATATACCATACCTTCTTCCAGAATACTACTGAAAAAGTCTATAGATTACCGACTCCAACAAACTATTCAAGGGTATCACTTTCTCATTTTCACTCAGTGCCTTGAAAATGCAATCCAAACCAAATTACAGAGTGTGGAGACAAAATTTCTGTGCTGTCATTTTTCGCTCCAAATACAACAGTCTTAGAGGACATTCTGGTGCACAATAAGTGATGACTACTAAAGCTATGAGAAGGAAAAAAAAAGAGGGAAGAAACAAATTGAGGAAACTCTCAATGTGAACTGCAATGAAGATGGTGACAAAAAGAAGAGAAGACTAATCCCTGCACAAAACCATAGACTTAGTTTAGTTCCAAGACCCATTGAAACCAGAAAAACCCAATATACAGACGCACACACACCATTTTCACTAAATGACATCAGCTCCCCAAACACAAGAGTGGTCAGAACGCTGAAACACTTTGCTCAGTCAAGCGCACACAGATGAAGGTAATATGGACTAGGAATGAAGAAGGGGAAGAAGGGGGACGAAGGCTTACCCCGGAATATCTGGTTGAAGCCCCTGCTTCTGCCACGTCCTCCTCGACCAAAGAATGTCCTGCGCCCTCTTGTGGCCCAAGATCTATGGCGAACTGCTGAGGATTTGGCCCCATATTGTCGGAATTCTTGCAAAGTCATTTGCATCAGTCGATCCACATCCTCCCACCAAGACTGGCGCGATGAAGATGACAGTGAAGAAGCTGGTCCTTGCCTGCTACCCATGGTGTCACGTACACACACACTCAGACTATCACGACTAGTAGTATCACAGATTTTAACGTCACCATCAAGCACATGAGAATTTCCATAGGTTGTTCGTAAATAAGAAAAAGATTGGTTGTCTGTGTTAAGAAAAGATTGTGAGGAGCTTTTTCTGCGCTTAATAGTATTGTACACCGGGAATGTCCTCTTGCGTTCACCTGTTGCATTGAAAAACTCTGACAAGCCATCAAAAAGTCCACGTAACTGGCCACTTAAGGGAGGGCCTTTGGACTTTTTTTGCACTCCACTGGCCTTTAACTTTTTTGAACGTTTGATGAGTCTACTAGCGGCCCGCTGAGATTTGCTTTGCTGGGCCTTAACAGGGGAAGATTGTTTTGAGACAAAGAGTTTGTTCTGCCTTTTACTTTTCACAGCTTCCTTGGCGTACCTCTCCTCGTATTCTTCATCAGAGGACAAGCCAACTATGGGAGGCTGAATAGCACTGAGTGATACCCTTGAAGAGCGTTTACTGGATGGAGTGAAGAAACGAGACAAACCATCAACCAGGTTTTTGGTCTCAGGTAAAACACTCAGAGCCTCCAAGTTACTCCCATTTAGAGCTGTAAACTCACTTGGGGATAAAACATCCTCAGATTTGTCCTCCTCATCATCACCGTCGTCATCATCTGAGTTTACAGAACTCTCAGATTTCTTCTTCCTTGGCCCTTTACTTCGGCCCTTCCAGTTAGCAGCCTTCCTTTTAGCAGCTTGGAATAACCTGCAGCCATTAAGAATTAATGAATTAGAATTCTTGACACAAATTGATAACTATTTTTTGTTTCATATCATTAGTCAGGTGAAAATGCCTCCAAAACCCTAGGAGGAAGAATCATGCAGAACAATACTTATGTATGGTTGAACATAGTCCCTAAAATGTGTTTCATCCATGTAATCTGTGGCACTATCAAGATTTCCAAGTTCTGGAGCGACATGAATGCATAATGTAAATGAATGTCGCACAGATTTCAGCAGAAACCAGAAAATTTTCTATGGGTGACGATCAACTTCATGTAGGTACCCTTTCCTTCTCCCCACATTAAAAATCTTTTGATATAAACATCAAAAGAATGCATGCAAAATCATTCTTGTTATGGATAGCCAGCACTTCAACACTGTCACCAGCCAAAGATGAACAAAAGCATCACTTAACAAACAAAACACCATTGGCATAAATAAGCATTTCTAATTCTTTAAGGGTTATCTAAGCAAAAGGCTGGTTAAAAAGCATAACAAGCAAAAATCAGTATTCTCAGAAGTAGATAAAAACGAGAGCCTTTGACATGCCACTAAGGCAATTCAAACATCTCTAATGTAATGTGTGTATGTTTATTTGTATATTTAGTAGTCATAACTCAAATCTTTTGTGTTGTTATTCTAAACAGTCACATTTATGAAAGTTGGCCCTGTCTATTAAGTCAAATGCATTAGCAAAAATATATGAACAAAGTAAAAACATGATCTTTCAAATAAATAAAACCCATCTGACAAATACAACAAGTGCAGCAACAAATAAGAAACTGTAGGTGCTTCATTGAAGTGTATGCCACTGACATAAAGGACAATCAGTGAATATGGCAGAAAACATCCACAATCAAATGGTAAGAACAAAGAGACACCTAAATCTTTTGAACGATCAACAGCATTTCAGATTTACACCTACCATTTTCATTCATTAATAAAAAGAAAACGAAAGAGTAGTAAGTTACTGTACCAAGGAGTACAACTTATAACCGGGAGTATTCTCAGTCTAATTTATTCTGTAGATAAGGTCAAAGAGAGAAAATGCAGTCTTAGAAAAATGAAAAAAAATAAAAAGAGAGAAAATAAAATAAAATAAAAACATCAGATAAATCCTTAAAAAATCACCTCGCCATGCCAGGAAGACTCCAAATGAACATCAAAATAAAGAGGGAAATTCTGGCCACTTCATTTTTCATTCTGACACATCGGTATTGATGATTATTCTATTTTTAACACAAATTTTACAAAGCGCAACTCCGGTGTTTGAATTCCACCTGCCATTTTTACAATTACACTGCATTCAAACTTTGCAACAGGCATAAATAACCATTCAAAAGATGTGCAAGCATGTGTGTGCAATGATTGTAATTGCCAGTGCTAATGTTGAACATTTGTTGACAATAACATGAGAGACTTGAAAATTCTGACAGCTTACTTGGCTTTCTTGAGTTTTTGTTTGGATGTTGCTTGAAGTTGATTTTTAACTTTGGCTGTGTACTTAAGCGCTGCCTCCAGGAATTCCTTTCCTTTCTTGGTGCCTCGCTCTGGATCACAAAGATTGCACTTCCAGTCCCCTGAAAAACACATGATAACTCCAATGAAAAAGGGTAAATAAGATAAAACTTCCTTTTGTAGGCTTCCCTTGCTACGGTTCAGGGGCAGCTTACAGGAGGTTTTTTTCACTTCAATCTACAGAACCACTGTTATGAGAATATGAATCTTTATTTTACCACAGCTGTGGCCTCCAACGGTCACAGTAGCATCACTGAGTAATAATGCATACGGAACCAAATTTTTTCCCCTATTACCCCCAATAAAAAAACATACTCTTAATTTTTCATATCCAAAGACTAAACATATGAACAAAGAACAGAATCAAACTATTTTAGAAATTGTTTTTTTTAAATAAGTGTTTTACGGCGCTCGCAACTGCATTAGGCCAAAGGAGCACGAAGGACACATTAAACATTTTCCGTTCGTAGGAAATTCTGAATTTTGCCCAGGTGGCGGCCTAAGCCCACTGTTATCGATTTTAGACCACCAAGGGATCTTTAACGTGCACACCTTGCACACGGGACCTCCGAGATTTTTCCACCCTAGTCTGAGAAGGCTAGGTGTAGATCTTTCCTACCAGAAGATAACGGGTGTGGCAGAAAGACAACAGTAAGAAGGAGCCAAGGAGTAGCAGTAGAAAGGCTGCAGAAAGAGTCAGGAGCCAAGAGGAGGCAGCAAAGGGGGTGAGGGGGTGGAGGCAGAAAGTGGAGACAAAAGCAAACGATAAAATATTGCTAGTGGGCAGGAAAGGAGGTAAAAGGAGACAATTTCAGAGAAGAAAAATTTTCCATCGCTACCTGCATTTGAACCCAGGACCTTTGAATGAGAGGCAAACATTTTAACCTCTAAGCCACAAGAGCCCCCCCCCCCCCCCCCTTCAAATAAAAAACTTAAAGTTGAGTCAAATCCTATGCATTTTGAGACATATACTCCCCACCCTTTCCTCCAAAAAACCAAAGTTTTGTTGAAGGAATAGTGTCTAGAAGGCTTATACTACCAAAAAAGAGGCTAACAAGATGGTAAAATTGTCAATGAATTTCTTCAGTTCCATATTCCACATAACAAAAAACAAAAACAAAGCACAGTGAACCACTGGTGAAGCATGCAAGAACCTTTTCAGAAAAGGCACTAAGTATCTTCCCTTGCCAACTAAACAAGCAATCAAATTATTTATTCTCTGTCAGTTAACAACCATATATGACAACAGGAGAAACAAAGCCAGTGCACAGGTACATAAAACTTCAATAAACACTTTCAGGTCATTAAAAAAAATATGAGCAATACAAATTAACTTTTAAGTCCAGACTTTCATTAATAGATGTAAGAGGAGTATTCTATGAATTAAGTGGCAGGATAGAATAAGAAATGAAGAGCTGTGGGAAAGGACAGGACAAAGGGATATAAACGTAGAAATAGGACTAAGAAAGTGGCGATGGACGGGACACACCTTAAGAAAGCCCAGCGGAAACATCACATGACACGTCACTACAGTGGAACCCACAGGGAGCATGAGGCAGGGGTAGACCACGGGAAACAAGGAGAAGATGCATGGAAAGGGACTTGAGAGAGAGATGAAGCTCACTCGAACAAGCTTGGAAAGATGGCCCAGGACAGAGATAAATGGAAGGAGCTTGTATGTGGCCTATACCCTACCAGCAGGGGTGAAAGGCATTGATGATGATGATGAAATTACCTTTAGGTGGCTTTGTAATGGGAGGATCACAGCATGGCATGTGGAAGCCTCGGTCACAGAAATCACAGAAGAGCATGTCATCCTGAAAGACGAAAAAATGGAAATTAAGTTTCACAGACATAAGTTGAGACACTACAACCACCTCAAAGAAAAGCCAGTGGTTGGTGGTCAATATTATGTGGTCTGTTCCCTTTTTTAAGCAATATATGCCTCCTTAACCCCTTAACAGAAAAAAGTTATCAAAAGATCATGTTGCCCCACCTATGACTACCATTATCAACACATGGATAAATAAAATGAGACATAGAAGAGACCAAAGGATAAATTGCAAAATAAAGCTTTTCGTCAACTGATTGTGTTCGTTTTTTGTAGTTTTTTTTGCTGCCCTTTTCCCAATTCTTAACTTTGTAAAAATAGCATGCCTAGCGGATCATACCCCCTATAACAAAAGATATAGACCAAATATCTTACTGAACGATACCCTGGCCTCCATGGTTCTAAATAGTTTGGCCTACCATGCTGAGAACAAAAGCAAAACAAAACATGCAATCTACAAACATTCATCTAATACTACCAGGGATCTTCTAATCTTTTCATTTAAAACTAATAGTCAAAAAGAAGCTAACATACTAACTGATATAATAATAGCTTTATAAAGTAGCAAACTAAAAACATTTACCTCTCTTCCTGATTTTCCACAGAATGAACACTTTTTGCAGTTGATGCACTGCCAGCGCAATTTGCGCACCTTTGCAGCAAGTTCTTCAGAAAACTTCAAACATGAAGGATGACCTAAAGATATACAAATAATTTGAACAAATTTTAATCCAATATCAATTAGCATGTAAACCCTCTGTTAAAGGGTCAGCTTTCAATCAATGACACTCAACACTTTATAAAATCACATTCAATTGAAAAAATGAGAATACTTGCAAAGTCACATTAACAACATTGTCATAGCATTTTCCATCTGCCTGTGAATAGTGTTGGGTCAGGATAGCTTTTCAGCATCTGTGATTAATGAACGACTTGTTAATACTTCAGTTCTTCACACTTAAGATCCTATGGTTTTTGTTTTGTTGTTTAAATAAGGTTTTACGGAACTCCCAACTGCATATGGTCATATGAGGGCCAAGGGGTGGATGTCAACAAGTTCAAACGGGGTATCAGGCTAGATCTGCTCACCTCACTAGCCTCAACAGCACAAAGTCTGCCTCAACTATCAAGGCATCCCGGAAACAGCAGTTCACAACAGAGTGACAAACGTACAAAAGAAAAAGAGGATGAGGAAATTTAAGAAAACATAATTTTTACTGCATTAAAGTCACTGCTCTAAAGGACTACATTTGGCTAAGGTCCAACATTTTAGATTGCAAATTTCACAACTTAACCCCCTGATCAACAAGCAGCAATTTTTCTGCCCACTGGATCACAGATCACCCACTCTCGTGAATGCAGTCATGTCTCCGTTATAAAACTAAATGAATCGGCACAGTGTTTGCCCCAGACGGAATTACGCTCAGGTGTGAACTCATCAAGGTGTTTGTTTTCTCCAAACATTGCACTCACACTTGAGCCAATTGGCTCACTTATTTCACACGTTTGGTTGGTAGGGCCTTACGTAAATGGAAAGCTATAAATTTTGGACACGAGTGGAACAATGGGATTGATGTAGATCTGTCTTCAGACTGAAGATTGGATAAGTGAAAATGGCGCACTTTAAGGCATTGTGATGAGCAATGAAGGTTCATACTCTTTGCTCATCACGAGTCTTAAACCAACACAGGGGGCAGGGCTCCCCTTTGGGCATATAACGCATTAAACCTGCTGATTACCCCCCTTTAAGTTTTGGTTGAACGTGAGCTTTACTTTTTATAATTTCATTTCGGGGGTCTGCATACGCTTTAAAACGTAGGTGGTGTGCATCTGGCAAGCAACATTTCCTCCCTTCTCTATCCCAAAGCCGAGTCAATGATTTGACGACACACCCACACACATGCACGACAGTCACCTTCTGTGTCAGAAGAAGTCGAATAATCGACTACTTAACAGCTGCGCGCAGTTTCCGACAACACAGGCTTGCTTCAGCACAGAAGCTCCGCCCACATTCTGGTCGCTCACATTTGCCGGTGTCGTGCCTTGAGTTTACCCCTGCCATGAGATTACCCCCATCCTTCTTTAACACACTAGTAAACATGAACTGTCCGTCACGAAAGTGTGGAAAGACTGGAATGTGAACCTTGGGATGGCTCTGAAGAATAATGAATCAGTCTATTTTCCAAACCTGCCACTCATCCCTGGCCTAAACCTCAAGCATCCCTATTTTCCAGATTTTGATCGCGTGTACCCTGATTTTTTTGGTTTAATTTTTTGTTACGCCTGTTATGCCGAATTTTTCTAAAATCTTACTCTTGCCTTCTTTTTTGTCGTGGGAAGCACTCGTTAAACTTTTTGTCAGGGTAAACTCGGAGCACTATTTTCCTGAATGTCTATGTCGAATATAGTAGTTGAATCACCAAAAGTTGTCTTGGATCTTCGCTCACACGTGTTATTTCAACTATAATGGATTGGTAGTAGTATTGACTTGGCATTTCGACGTAAGACATTTTCAAGATCTACTTTCGCCAAAACATGCTTTGTCCGAGTTTTGGTTAGCCGGGCCCGCCATCAAGACCCGTCAGTAAAACTGTTTCAATCACGCGTTCGCACCACGTGACATGACTTCGGCGTGTGAGTTCCGCGTGTGTCGGGGATCGTCGTTGACGGGGTCAATTTAAGTTCATGCACACCCGTTGAAGCGTCTTTCGGGACTTATCCGGGGGTGAGGGGGTGGCGTGCAAAACACTTGGACTAGGAGACCTTGACATGATACTTCAGGATTTTTAAAAAAATGATAAAACACCCACAGGCACGCGCGTGCGCTCACACACTCATACATCACACACACGCATGCGCGCAGAGGGAATATACATGGATATAATATAATGATGGACACCCCTGGATTTTTTTAAAGTCAGCTTGACAGTGACCTAAGTGATTTGTCGTTGATCCCGACTTTTTTCACCA
This sequence comes from Aplysia californica, assembly GCF_000002075.1. Taxonomy (NCBI): domain Eukaryota; kingdom Metazoa; phylum Mollusca; class Gastropoda; order Aplysiida; family Aplysiidae; genus Aplysia; species Aplysia californica. The sequence goes on along the minus strand of NW_004797591.1, from coordinate 594,040 downwards.
AGTCCCAGTTTTTTCCCCCACTGAGATCCTGACTTTTAGATTTCATAGAGTGGCAAGTGGCAGGTCTATTTTTCTTGGAGTATTATAGTCGAAGTTGACCCCTTTTGGTTTATCAACTTTATTTTATTTTTGATAGACCCAACTGCTTAACCACCACCACTCTTCCTCCCTCCAAATGGACACAACTGTAATTCTAGTCAATATTACTCATTTATTTCTTAAGCTAATTATAATCGTTAGAATTCAGTCATAGTCATGGCCACTCTATGTGTGTCTGGGTGAATGTCCGTGTGAGTTAAAAGTTTGCAAGCAAAAAATCTTACTATAAAATTATGAGATATTGACTCTTATCCTTTAAGTTTCTAAAACAAGGGTTTAAATACCCCTTAAAATAGAAAACCAAAGGGAGAAGGAACCTCTTAAGTTGGCCTGAAAAGGGGAGCCCTGAGGGGGTCAAGTCAGTTCATTTCAAAGTAAAGAATGTTCTTTTTACAGATAGTGGGCTTGACCATGATTTCCCCCACCATGGATTTTCCCCATGACGAATCAGTTAAGATCCCGCATTTTCCTCGCTTCTAAACACCTGAATCATATATAATATTTGTGCAATAAAACTAAATGTGTCAGACAAGGAGGACTGAATGCTATGGTAAAACAACGCCACCACTCAGAGAACGAGCGACACTTCTGTCACAAGTTCATGTTGACGTCCATTGTTACTTTGTTACAGACTGGGTAAACAGTGACCACTCATCTCACTTCAGATTTGTGTATGAGTTCTGGGCGGGGCTTATGGGTTATGAGGGATCACACGCTTACCTCACCAGCAGTTGAAAATTTGTTACATGTACCTATTGGTCAACAGTAGGAGGGGTCTATGCAACATGATCGGTTGGAGGGACTATATGACCTAACGACAGGCGATTGGATTATGATGGCTCGCCCACAGCGCCAGGGACCAATGCATACTTTATGACAAAACATAATGGAGTCACTAAGGTAGCCGTCTAAAACAAGGTGTCATTGTTTGGTGAGATAGGGGTTGTGTGCTAAAATTTGGTGGCCGTGGCCGCGTCGGACAGATGCCCGTTTTACACAGTTAAATTATATAGAAAAAACGCAAGGGGGGAAATAAAAAGTGGCCTTTTGTACAGGTGACGGTCTTATAGAGGTGGCCGTCAGGGCAGGGTTGACTGATGTCAGTGGCACTGGAGTCTTGTGCGACGGATATTTCAGTCTGTTCTTATTTATTTATATTTTCCCCTTAACATATTCCACTATATAAACTAAATAAAAATGAATCCTGTTTTGAGCCTGAGAAAGGGCCTAGGACCAGAATATCGACTGTCAGGAACCAGTCTGGGTGTCATGATTCATATAATAAACGTGAAAGACAAAAATTATTGCTCAAAGCAGAGTAGATCTAATAACTTGAATGACTCAAGTAGACCGATTCAGTGAGAGAGGTGTAAGAACTATGGGAGGGCAAGATGCAGTGAAACTGAAATCTGTCAATCTTGAACAGAAGGCTAAAATATAGATATAATCTACTACCACCCACCCAATGAAACGCTAACCCTGAAGTTAAAAAACGGCTTACTGGCTTACAAGGTATGACGGATCCCGATTCACAAGGCCTGCACCACTCGCGCTTTGCAGAAAGCTCTTGTAGTCATAGTAATCAAAATTCTAAACACAAAAATTTGCCTCCAAGTTCACTTTTTGTCCTCTGGTGCTGCCTTCAACCACCCTCTCCCCCGAGCGAATCTTAAAAAAAAAATCAACAATCCCCCCCATTCCGGAGTCCTATACTTCGCAGCACTGAGACTTCTACTCACAATGTGATGCGAATACGCGCAGGTTCACTGACCGGTCATGATGGCGAGCCCATCAAGACACTTGTATAACTTTCTTTTCTTTTACAAGTGACAGCACAGGACAAATATTGATTTATTTTCATGTCGAAACAGCGTTTGTAATGCACAACCTGCATGTTAACAAATGTTGCGTTATCATACTATAACCCGCAAATTTCTGGGTGGTAACGAAAGCGAAAGTAGATTTTGATTTTCCCGATCGAGCCTCGCTATCACACATACACTTCTTAGGCTGTACTTTCTGTGGAAACTTACGTCTTTCAATCTAATCCATCTATCCTTCAGATATTCTACACCACCACAATAGAAACTGATAAATACTGGTATCACTTGCTATGGTAGCGATTTGGGAAAGCAGTACATAAAAAAAATAAACATGTAGATCAGAAAGGCATCAAGAACAATTGGTAGAGATCTAAGTAACTTTGAATATCTGCACAAGACAAACGATCTAAAAAAGGCAGAAATAATGCTTAGTGACAATAGCCACCCACTGACATCGGAATTTCAACTATTGACCCGCAGTAAACGATACATTTCGTACTAACTGCAGTGAGGTTACTGAACACAGAGTGCAGAGAGAGAGAGAAGAGAGAGAGAGAGAGAGAGAGAGAGAGAGAGAGAGAGAGAGAGAGAGAGAGAGGGGGGGGAGGGAGAGAGGGGGGGAGAGGGGGAGGGAAAGGGAGAGGGAAAGGGAGAGGGAAAGGGAGAGGGAAAGGGAGAGAGGGGAGAGAGTGCACCTAACCTTTATAACGTCTTGTGCCTTTGTTAACGACCAAGACAAATTTCTCCCTGCGAGATGAATAAAGATTGTCATTGTCATACACTTTCGTTTGCCGCCATAGCCGCCTGTTCGAGCGAAAAGTACTGTAAGACCGGTAAGAGCCGAAGGAATAATAAAATCATAATCGTGACAAGCAAAAATGAACTACAGGGCATTATCGGATTTGGTTTCATGTATTTTCCATGATCTTTCCCGGGGAAATGTACAGATTTCCTCAAATTCCCGCCTGACAATCACCCTGTGATTAGGAATATCAAAAAAATGAAATTTCACTTTAAACTTACCACTGCTTCCACAATCTGCACAGGAGATCAAATCTTCATATTCTCCCTCTCGATTTTTCTCAGCATCTTCACAACAGAAGCTGCACAAAATAAATGGTGCATGGCGTTTCTGAGGATTGAATGTAAAGAAACATAATCAAAATCTTGATGGGAGACAAAAGCAGTAATAAAATATTATAGGAAGGAAAAAAGCTTTTTGAATGGCAAGCCAATTCACTCTTTTATAAAAAGTCATTGTAACAAACTCAGAAATGAAATCATCAAGAAATCTCACTATACATTCTTGTTGTTAATGAATTTATGCCAGTTAACTCAAATCAAAACCTCTCTCACATTCTTTATTTACAACACAAAACATGAATCCCCACACAGTGTGACTTTAAACAATGGATTGACTGTCATAGACTTGAACGTTAATGCCAAAAAGTTCGACAATCAGTTTGATGGTTAGAAGTGTAAAAAAACTTTTAAATACAAATTACAAGGATTACCACCAGCCACACAACATGAAATACAGCTAGATTCATTTGATTTCACAAGAAAATACCTTATTTCGCTCAAACGGCAAAATCACTTCAAAATTCGCCTCCTCCAGACTGACAGACTGCATAAGACCTTTTCCCTTTGGCAGCTTGATTAGTTTTCCAGTCTGAACCAACTGGCCTCTTTGAATGCCCTTTCGCACCAATATGCGAAGGTTTCTTGTCAGTTCTGCAGCACCATTGCCTTTTGCATTGTTCTTGGAGATAATGTATTTCTCTATAGCTTTTATTGTGAGTCCTTTGGAATCTCTTGATTCTTTCAAACATTGTATCACAGCTTTGATTAATTCCGGTTTTTTTCCAACATTAACAGCTTTTGCTCTACTAGGTGTAGCGCTTAATGCTGGGTCTTTGTAGGTGTAGTCATTATTACTTATCACACGAAGAATTTGACCACACTTGACAGCTAATTCAAGTTGTTCCTCAATAGAATCTTCTGACACTTGATGATTCTGACGAATAGCACTAACTATCCGTTCTTGATTAGGTCTCTGTTTTTGGTGCTTAATCTTATGCACAGCTTCCAAGATCCACTCTAGATAAGTGGAATTCACTTCTATGCTTTTGTCTGCTTCCTTTACCATGATGTCAGTTTTAGCATAAAAGCAAGAAAAAAAGAATGAGGCTGCCACAGCCCTCCAATTCAAGTATTTGTGATATCACATTGCTGCTTTAGACCCACATCACTTTTGATAAATAACAGTTTTGCAAAAGTATCTAAACCACTTGTCTGAATCTTGGAGAATGAAGTTCCATTATCCAATTTCTTGCATTTTCACCAAAAGAAGGCTGGACATCATCATGCCTGCAATTAAACCAAAAAAAAAGAACACAAATCAAGGACCTTTCAGTGACACAAAACGCCAGACATGAAAATATTTCCTACCCCAACCTCCTCATTCCATCTTCAGTAAAGAAATATAAACGAACAATGAATGGCATATTCATTACTTGAGCAATAAATGGCAACATGGCCATAGCGACAGCACGGTAGAGACATACTTTTTAAATCGGCATCAGTGATGCATGACTTAACATTCTTTTGACGTCCCTTGGCTATAGACCTGCATGTGAGCCTCAACCAGATTGTCTGAAAATTTTGCGCACCCCCCCCCCCCAAAAAAAATAAGTTTCTCTACTGTGCTTTGGGATTAATGTTTGAAGTGCCGGTATGTTTCCCCGTTATACATATTATGGTCGCTTTTTTAAGGACAAGCGGGCTAACCCAGATTTCGGGGGTTTCCAGAAATCTTGACCTACACCAAAAGTGGGCATTGCCTATAGAGTGATCTCCTTTTTAAACCTAGTGCCTAGAGGTGCAAATCTATGGCATTGCCCTACCCATAGGAGAAGTTTGGTTTCATTTGTGTGTATATTTGTTTGGTTATAGAGATAACTGTCTTTGACTTTCAAAGAAACTGAACAAGGGGCAAAAACTTTACTTTCGATTTTGTCGAAACAGCATTTTTCGGGATAGCCCCCTTGTGCATACAACGATCATATATTATAAGAAAACCTGTGGGTTTCCTGTCAATACTGAACAATTTCGTGTGTTGGTTTTTGACAATGACAATGACAATGTCAGTCTTTATTCATCTCACAGGGAGAAGTTTGTCTTGGTCGTTAACAATGGCAGTAGACGTTACAACGGTTAGGTGGTCCCACGCATACCCACAACAAGACAGGACATTAGTAAATATATGTCTCACGTGCTGGAACAACCCGCTCCTTAAGACATTCTCTCTCTCTCTCTCTCT
>NW_004797591.1:555242-588696 GCF_000002075.1 Aplysia californica | reverse complement strand
GTGGGTGTCATAAAAGAAAGGACTTCCGAGTAACGAGCGACCACCTGAACAAAGACAATAAAGAAGAGACCTAACCCTAACCCAAACACTAGGTCTAACCCAAAAAAGAACCTGCAACAGCCCTCATGTAAAAAGGTCAGCACAAGTTCGTTTTTTTATATTTAAAAAAATAAAAAGCACACTCCAAAACAAACAAGCCTACATTGCTGCACTATAAAAAGAGTTTGATACAATAATACATAGAATAGGAATATGAATCCTCCATATAGATCTAGATCTTGTTATATTATAGATCTAGTGATCTAAATAAATCTAGATCTAGATCTAGATCTTGTAGAACAAGTGAATAGGAATAGGCCTTGAACGAGAAATCCGCATCCGATTCCAAACAGATGGACTCAGCTGAGTCTAGATCTAGAATCTAGATAAAGATTAGATCTTTATTCTAAGTAAATAATTCACGCACCTGATGAAATGCGTTTTACCAACATAAATATTACAGCACAACCTATAACAAGGTTTGACACAATAGAATTGGAATATGAATCCTCCATTGAGGTCTATAATGATCTATAAAACTAGATCTAGATCAAGTAGAACAAGTGAGTCAGACTCGAAAAAATCCACATGATCTGAACTATCAGTAAACAAACGAAATTCAAAATGGCCGCTCGAGTGCGAAACTGAAAGTAGATTATTTAGGTCGTCGTACTCGTCTACTACTCAGGTTCCGACAATTATGTCGGAAACGCCGACGCCGGCAAGAAAACGAAAGTGCCAACAAAGCCGATGGGAGAAAAAGGGGGCGCTGGCAGTCGGCCAGGCCTCACACAACGCACATTGACTGATACAGGTGGGCCTAGCGACAGCATCAGTCGGCTCGCGGGTCGGGTCGCGATTTTCGGATTTCAGACGATTGTCGGCAAACATGCAGGTCTATGTCTAGTTCACAGGGCAAATCAAAGTACCAAAGTTCACCTCACAGCTTAATTCTTTAGTCTATAGACTCCTACCACATGTCCCAGTGTGCCCTTGTTCTACATCAACATGAGCCTCAGCATGCAGCGGGGGACACCTTGCATTTATCCCAAGGGAGCTCAGGTCCTGTAGCAGGGCTCCCAGTGAAAAAATTTCCCAACCCCTGAACTTTGTCGGAGGATCGCGATAGACGCTACAAAGACGAAAAGGAGCACTGACTGAAAGGATCCATGTAAACAAACAAAACAAGGTATAATGGCACAAAACAAAAACACTTTAAAGGGGAGACCTGTAGATCTTGCGCAAGTTTCTGTTTCACTGTCTTAGCAAGGCCAAATTTAATTTTGTATGCAGCAGCAGATGTAATTGCACGGAAGCCAGGGCCTGTGGGTCTGTACTGCAGGCTTTAGCTTCATCCACAAGCACAGGAGCAAATGTCAGAGGCATTGAATGCTGAGCCATTACAGAGAGAATCATGGCTTCCATTGAGGCTACCCTGTCTGATAACGGAATCATAGGCACTGGCTTGGGTTGACTCGAGCTAGATCTAGATCTAGTATCACCTCCTCCATCTTTCTCATTTGAATCTGATGTTACTTCTTGCACTTGGGAAACTTTAGGGGATCTGAAAATTGGGAAAACCTTTTTGGATGGGTTGAGAAAGCTTCATTGATTGTCACATTCACCACATCTTCTAACCACTGATACTTCCACTTATTCTTGCAATCTTTGTCTTTTTCTTTCACAATGGCCTCTTCACTCTTTGAGAGAATGTGAACGCCATCTTCCAGGCGTATTTTATTTCCTAATAAAAATGGCCACCTCTATTCTCACCCGGAGTGAGAATAGTGCAGGCGAGTCTTGTGGCTATTCTCACCCGGCGCGCGTTCACCAAATTTTGCTTTCCTAAACCACAGAATTCTACACTGTGATAACAGAAAAATTGTAGAATTCTGTGCTGTGAACAAACGTTCCATTACAATTGTAGCCTACTAAAAGCGTACAATTTTGTCTGTGGGCAATGGAGAGAGAGAGAGAAAGAGAGAGAGGAGTAGCACGAGAATTTCCGGGCAAAACAAAATGGCTACCCGCGTAGTTCGGCTCGATTCGAAAAGTTAAATAGCCGTAGCATCTTTGTAGACAACCAAATTTATTTACTTTTGTGTTCTAACATCATTTTTTAACTTTGTTTTGGTCAATTTGATCGTCCACACCGATAGAAAGTATTCAGAAAGAGACGGAGAGAGAGAGAAAAGGGGAGGAGTTGATCTTGCGAGAACTTCCGGGCGGGTGAGAATAGCCACTTTCAATAAAAATAGGAAGGGGGGTTTCAGGGGGGCATGCCCCCCTGAATCATGGCCCCCTGAATTTTACCATAATTTAATGCTTTAAGGTTTGATATCTTAGCTCACCGCGAATCAAACGTATAGATCTAGAGATCTAGACCTAGATCAAATAAGGGGGGTGGGAACTACCGAAAAAGCACCGAAAAATGGAAGTCTTGTTTCCTGACTATCCTTTCGAGCTCCTAATGTCTTAGTGGGTCAATTTCTTCTATAATTTCGTTGGACGAACATCTAGAGCTACCAACTTGGCATGTTTTGAATGAGACGTATGCCTCGATTGGACCAACGCACGCGGTTCTAGAAGAAGGCCACAAACGCACGCAAACTCAAGCAGACTGACACACACACACTTGACCTGCGTGAATGGGGATCCGACTCGGGACCCGAATGACACGTAAGAGGATGCGCGCTGCGCGTGCGCTGAGCCAGGGGCTACACTGATTCGGGACCTGAACATAGGCGAGGTGCTGAAATAGGCTTATCGGGCGACATAAACCCGGCTCCCACAGGATGTGGGTTAACTTTAGATTGATTAGTTTAGAATCTAATCTAGAATCTAGGTCTAGATTCTAGCTTAGCCTTAGCTTGTTTTCCTTCACAAGGAAGGGGGGCGGAGGGGAGGAGGGCAACTCATGTACGTAAAGCAAAGACAAATAACATTTGCACAAATCACACCCTCAACAGAACGGGTAGTTGCGAATTACATTGCGAGCCATATATCAAAAAGTGAAAGGGAATTACTTCAGTTCAGTCACAGTTACAAGGCCACACGCCACAAGGCACTGTTTTCAATTTTATTGACTCCCGACTGAAGTTCAGCAGCAAGTTTCGATTTCACTCTTACTGCCATCGAGTTAGCCACTGCAAACAAAAACTATTGGTGCAGGCCGATTAATTCTTTCACCAACAATAAAAGCATCTAAGGGTTCTGGAGTTAAGGACAGGTGACAAAAGGAAAGCCGAAGCGAGAAACTACTCTCAACAATATTCAACAATCAAAAGCTCTCTCGGACGCGGGATGTTTTACGCTCTCACTCACAGCAAATCTTCATTTATACCGTTCTGAATGCAAAAATACAATATAACCTACATTACCATATAGAATGACAATTTAAATAATTTTGTATGTCGTTCGTGAGCTTGTCCTTACCTTATTTTCAGTGTTGTTTACGAAAAATCATCAATTTTTTCGACCTGTAATGGCGATTGAGGCGTCCGAACTCAAAATGGCTGCCAAAATAATACTCCGACATGCCTCAAACAGTGGAAATGTTTCATTTGTTGCATACCACCGTTTATTCTTAAGCTTTCAGAAGCCTATCAAATGTTTTTTCATAATAATTACACTAATGAAACAAATCAATGTAAATTAACGCCTCAAAATCAATTTTAACTTAGGAACTATTTGATACGAAGGGTGTAATTTGACCTACATTTTTACCTTCTCCAGTTGTACCAAAACATGCAGCAATTTGATTGGTGGACTTCATAAACTGGTCGAGAGAGATGTTATTTTGACAAGAGTGGCCTATTTAGCCTCGACGTGACGGCACAGAGCTTGGGGTGTGTTCGAACACACAACGTGCCGTTGATAATGATATTTGAGAATATATATGCCCGCTTGTCAGTTTGGCAATAGCTAGATGGGGATAGCGAATAGCCTTATCAGTTTGGACGAAAATGGGTTTTGGCTTTTAAATTCTACTAATAATACTTTTTACTGTATTAGTATTATTGTGCTGAGAGAATTAAGAGAGAAGAGCCTAAAGAGCTTGGGGGGGGGGGGAGAGATTTTATTTCTCCCCTTTGAACAAATTGTCACTTTAATAACAATTCAAGTAATTGAATTATCATTATATAAGGAATACCAAACAATTTAACCCATGCCACATCCAATTATATTTCAGGATTCTTGAGAAACTAATTACAAGGGTCGTAATTCAAATAGACTAGATTTATAGATTTTTATCAGGAGATGCAAGGCTCAGCAGTGATACTTGCTTACCCGAAAAAAAAAATGTAAGTGGAAAAAGGGGGGGGGGCACAGTTGGTCGTGCATTTCCCAAGCACAAGAGAAGTCTTATGTCTTTCTATTGTTTTTATTCAAAGTTTTATTTTCAAATTCTAAAACAAAGAGTAGAAATTCTCTTCTGCGTACGTCCTGCGTTATTCCAATTATGAGCTGAAAATGTATAAAATGCCTCGATCCCCGCAACATGAATGAAACCTTGAAAGTTGAGAGCGAAAACCCCAGTGTGACAGGCGGTAGATATAAACATGTACGCCAGCTAGATTGTATCTACATGATACATTTTTTTCCGCACTTGACGTATCATTCTAAAAAGCACCGTCGAAAAATTCAACCTTTGGGTCGTCGCACGCATGTCCCCGTAGGTGTGTACCATTATATTTTACTTTTAAATGTATCCTTTGATAATGCACTTTAATGATCTTTCTGTTCGTCGTGGGAAGTTGAAAGATGCAGTTCCACGTAAGCTTACAACTGTAATAATTATGTATGTACTCACTTTTTTGTTCACTCTCGTCTGACCGTAGTTAGAACACATCGCTCATCCGACGCTAGACCCGGCACCGGTCTTTGCATCATAATATGTAGGCCGGATGACCAACATAATCTGAAAACCTATTGAAAGCCACTGCATGCAATAGGTTCCGACACGTATTCTTTTATGCTACAGCCTCAAGCGTGTCAACAAATAATGATAAGAGGAAGCCGATATTACAAGACCATGCATGTAAAGCAGAAAAGTTGACATATATTTTTATCAGCACACACTTAATACATGTACTGGTTTTGTTTTTCTCTAGTGGCAAACCATATGATTATACCCTGCTAATGTTTGTTTCAAATCTGGTACTCTATAAGGTGAAGATCAAAGTAGGCCTATAAACGGCAATATTTTCATTGCCTGACCCTTATCTATGGCAAAGGTAGCAATATTAAATAATAGATCTTGATCTATGTATTTATTTTGCGTATCATCATTATACAAATTACATTACATGATAAGATAAGATAAGATAAGATAAGATAGTACTTTATTATCCCAGAGGGAAATTTTCCTTGGCTGTACAGGACCGTAAAAGCACAAGCAGGTAATTTATACATTAAAAAAAATTAAATCATATATATATTACTCTCATTAAAATTCAATATGAAAGGAGAAGTAAAGCTGACAAAATGTACATTTACATCAAATGCATCATTCAACCACGTGCAGGAATTTAAATACTAGACCTTTGGAGTTATATACAGATATATACTCTAAGAGCAACACACGTATATATGCTCATTCTGACAAAAGCCTTATGCTAGATGGTAAAAAACTTCTTTTATATCTTTCTTTCTTTGTTTTTGGAGGTACATATCTGCCGCTGCGTGATCTTACAACTTGTGTGGAAAAGGGGTGTGATAATGCTTTTTATATTTTTTTATACTTGTGGTGTTACACATTTCATCAATTCTTATAAAATCATATCCCGAGATCTTGCTGGTTTACTTAATGGTTCTGTCAAATTTTTCTTTATCGTCCACCTTACAATTCCCACCCCAGCATTAAATACAAAACAATAGCACACTTTCAATCATAGAATGGTAAAAAAGGGAGATAATCTTATTGTCAACACGGAAACCTCTTAATTTCCTTAGAGAAACATTCTTTGATTTACATTTTTTATGCACAAGAGCAGCGTGGGGATGCCAGTCAAGTTTGTTTTTGTTTTTGTAAGTGTTTTACGGCGCTCGCAACTGCATAAGGTCATATGAGCGCGAGGGCCACAATAAACTTTTTCAGTTGGTGGGAAATTTTGAATTTTGCCGGGTGGCGGCCGAAGCTTACTCATCGATTTTAGACCACCTATTTAAGGGATCTTTAACGTGCGCAACTTGCACACGGGACCTCCGAGATTTTTCGCCCTTGTCCGAGAAGGCTAGGTGTAGATCTTTCCTACCAGAAGATCAGGGGTGTGGCTGAAAGACAGCAGTAAGAAGAAGCCAAGGAGTAGCAGTAGAAACGCTGTAGAAAGAATCAGGAGCCCAGAGGAGGGGGGGGGGGGGAAGGAGATGAGGGAGTGGGGCAGAAAGAGGAGATGAAAGCAGACGACAGAACATTGCTAGAGAGCAGGAAAGGAGACAAATTTAGAGAAGAAAATTTTTCGATCACTACTCGGATTCGAACCCGGGACCTTTGAATGAGAGGCCAACACCTTAACCTCTAGGCCACGAGAGCCCTCTCCAGTCAAGTTTGTGGTCGATTGTTACACCAAGATACTTGTAAGAGCTTACCACCTCCACCTCTTCATGTTTAATAAATAGTGGTTGCAATTGGTCTTTTTTTACTGTAAAGTCTATTATCAATTCCTTTGTCTTTTTTACGTTTAGTATAAGGAAGTGGTTATCACACCAATTTGTAAATAGATTCACAGCGTCCCTGTATTCATTCTCATTTGTTGTTATAAGGCCTTGTAAAGTGGAATCATCCGCAAATTTTTATTAGTTTGATGTTTTTGTTATCAAAAGTACAGTCGTTGGCGTAGAGCGTAAACAAGACAGGGGAGATTACACAGCCTTGGGGCGCACCGGTGTTCGTTAATATTAGGTCGGAGAATTTTGTAGGCTACCGCAAACGCAGCGCTAAAAATATCACTCATTAGTTTACAAAAGACAGTGGAGGCCTTTTTTGCGGCCGGATGTGTCAATATTTTCATATGCTATGAAGGCAAATTAAAACATGTTTCTTGTCAAAATTTAGAATAAATTAGGTAGTCTTCTTATATTTATATTCCATCGAAAGCCATGAGCTAAAATTATTCGGTTTAGTTTTCAAACAGACGGCCTATCTCATGTAATAAGGGAAGACAAGTCGATTGAATTATAAAGGTGGCTTTGAGCTGCAAATTAAACATAAAAATAAAGGAAAAAATTACACTTTGATAATTATGCATCAATCCGATCAGACCTTCAATAAGACACACGATATATTATAGTTTCATGGTTACAATTCGACTTCACACTAATTTAATAAACTAACACGGCAGGTTATAACGCACCCCTCCTCTTTCGCTCCCTATTTCTTTTTGTCAAACCACATCTCTATCTCTCTAACACACACACACATATACACACACACACACTCACGCACACAAACACGTGTACCGTAGATCTATCAGTGGGTAGGCCTATATACGACGTAATACGGGGTGCACATTACGGATGTGATCGCTCGGTCGCTTCAAAAACAAAAATGTTTGGGTGGTTGGCCTATCAAACTGAAACATTCGTCTTTATTTCTCCTTCTTTATATTGTGTACTTTCTTGTACTTGTGATGCATGTACATGTACCTCTAATCCTTGGCCCCTATATGACCTAAATAAATGTGTTGCAAGTTCCGTAAAAAAAACTATTACAAAATTGTATTTCCTAAAATTCAAAAACAAACATATAAAGAGACAAACAAAACAACCCAGCCATAATAATAATACTGATGACCGATGACAGGCCCAACGTGTAGGCCTATCCTATTATTAGTCAACTCAGCGTTATCAAGCGTTTACAAGCCACCCTGAGAAATTGTGACCGATGCTTTTCAGCAGATACCGTTTAGGTTTTTGACACTGATTGGGAACTCATGCTAAAAACACAGGCCTAAAGAAGATCTCCCATTATTGTGTGGGGACATGCATTAGGTACGCCACACGCTGAGCGATAACAATGCACTGTGTCTGAATAGGCCTACTAAGCCTCGGGCATCTCTCACTCAACGACACGAATGAGCTCGATTTCGATTCAGCGACATTCAGCGTTCCGTTCCGCGCAAAGTTCAGACAGGAAGTTGGAGAATGTTTTGAAATTTTCATTATCTCCCCTCATTCAATATGGCGGCCCCCATTATAATGTTGGTAATGTAAACGAAGTTACTTTCTTACCCAGACGACACGTACGTCGTCATGAGTCAGCTCTTGAAGATATATCTGTTTCATTTGTTCTTACCTGCATGTTTCGATTTGAATACAAAACTTCGAACCTACATGATATGAAGCAGGCTGAGGTAAGCCTACACTTGTGACACCTGTGGTCCTGATGAACTTGAATGGTCTGAATTTGAACAAGTGAAATAGGCATTACACAGACTTTAAGTAACTGTCAACAAGTAATCTGAGTTGGTATGAGTATAATGTTTTAGCCCCCCTGAAACCCGCCTACTGTTGGGGCCAAAACCCGCGAATAACAAATGCGGGATGGAAACTACCGAAAAAGCGCCTACTTTTTTGTTGGGTTGTCGTGGATCTTGACTTTTATGGAAGAGGCTAGCCGTACTTAATGATGGCTAGACTGCTTGGCGGCTAGACTGGTTGGCTAGCCGTAAGTATGGCTAGACAGCTGGGCTAGCGTACTTTTTAAAAAATATGTTGGCAAGACTGACCACAAAAAAAAATTATGTCTACTGAGTCGTAAATAAATAAAAAGCCTGTAAGATTGTACTTTACTGGACCACTGGTCGGAACTACATTCGCTATGGCGCCCCTGGTGCCTAGTGGCCCGCTATTCTTCCTTTCCAAGCTCCCCTACTCACTTTTCTCCGTCTTCATCTTTCGACAGCCCACAATCGACTGACGTCTCTTTCCGGGTTTTTCAGTCATCACGAACATGCTACCGTGCCCTTTGACTCACGACCCTGCACCTTGAGGCTAATTGGTCAATCTAATCATGTGGTCCACTATTCTTATTTGCTCACGACTCTGCTGGGCTAGGCCTTGCCTACTCCTGGTCGGGCAAAGTACAATGAAGGGTGAGAGATGCGGACGAGAGCTCATTCGCATAATTACAACCCCATCGGCCCTGCTCGCGACTTGGCGAGTGCTACGAAGCAAGACTCGGCCTGTTAAAACTCTAATTAAATCTACCCCGATTGTCCGCTCATGTTATTGTTTATATATGTGTGTGTGTTTGTTTTTGAATTATTGTTGCCAGGGGGGGCTAGCATAGCAATAATTACTAGATCTAGATCTATTGAGACCTGTGTACTCTACAGGTTTGAGTCGATAGGGCCAAACCTAGATCTACGTACGGCTAGACTGGCTGTCTAGCTGTACTTAGACTCTCAGGCTAGCCGTACTTAAGTACGGCTAGCCACTTTGCATACTGATTTGGCCACCTAGGTGAGAATAGCTCATGACCCGCTATTCTCGACCCGCTATTCTCACCCCGCTATTCTCACCCCCACCCCGGTGTGAACATGAGGCGAGCCTTTAATGTTCTTCTTTCAAAAGGTATATATGGAGACAAGAGAGGGTAAGGACTATGCAGACTACGCAAAAGCAAGAAACCAAGCCAAATGGGAATGCTGCAAGGCAGTACGAGACCTTGAAAGAAAGATAGCCCAAAAATCCAAGCAAAACAAACCCCAAAGCATTTTTCAAGTATGCCAAGAGCAAACTGAACACAAGGAGTGGTATTGCGGATCTGGTCTGTGATGATGGTAGTGTGGCAAGCACGAACAAGGATGTTGTTGTTGTTGTTGTTTTCAAATCCCTTTAGCTGCGAGCATTTCGCTCTTGGCAGCGCAATGCCTCCCTCAAGTAGCCACATGTCCTTGTCATCTGGTCAGCGCCAGAATAGAGCAGGCCTTGTAAGTCTGTAGGTGTGTGTAGGAGCCTGCATCGAAGAACTGCCAGGTTTGGGCAGTGGAAGAGAAGATGTTCAACGGTCTCCTCGTGGTAGTCACAGTGTCTGCAATGGGGTTCCCACATGGGGTTAATTCTATTTATGTGCTTGTTGGTGTGTAAGTGTCCTGTGCGCGCTCTGAAGATCAAAGTCTGATCAGCTCTACATAAGATATTCGATGGGTCTTTGGGGTTGGGTTTGTCCATGTATCCGAAGAGAGATTTTCCTGTTTCTGCATTGGCCCATCTGTTTAGCCACTCGTCTCTGCTTTTGGATTGGATGATCCCTCTGCAGGCCTGTAAAGAGGCGGCTGTGTCTGTCTGGGGCAGGCTTGCTCCAGTCTTTGATAGTTGGTCTGCAGTCTCATTCCCTGGTACTCTAGAATGGCCAGGCACTCACTGCAGACTGCAGTGTGACCCGGACGCCATAGGTAGTGCCCATCTGTTTTACAAGGCTGAGAATGTTCCTGTCACCTCTGTAGTCTCCTCCTCCCTCGACGGCTTGGAGTACTGACATTGAGTCAGAGAAGACAACAACATCCCCCGGTGTTACAAACAAGGATAAAGCCGAGGTTCTCAATACTTTTTTCTGCTCAGTCTTCACGAGAGAGGACACAAGAGAAATACTGGAGTTCCAGCACAGAGATGTTAATTGTAAGTTTGAAGACATGCATATAACTAAAGAAGATGTGCTCAAGAAGCTTGCTAAGCTAAATCCCAACAAAGCCCAGGGTCCAGACAACATCCCATCATCCATCCTCAA
The DNA here is from genome assembly GCF_000002075.1 of Aplysia californica. Classification (NCBI taxonomy): domain Eukaryota; kingdom Metazoa; phylum Mollusca; class Gastropoda; order Aplysiida; family Aplysiidae; genus Aplysia; species Aplysia californica. Next base: position 577,925 of record NW_004797591.1, on the reverse strand, counting down.
ACAATGTGCCACTGAACTAGCTGCCCCGCTGGCAACTCTAATGAATAGGTCACTGCAGGAAGGAGTTATACCATCCGAGTGGAAGCTAGCCCATGTTTCACCTATCTTCAAAAAAGGCAAAAAAGACACCCCCGGAAACTATCGTCCAGTGAGTCTAACGAGTGTGGCCTGTAAGGTATTGGAATCCATCATCAGAGATCAGCTCATAAAACATTTTCAACAAAATGATCTGTTTAGCAACTGTCAACATGGTTTCATGAGCGGCAGAAGTTGTTCAACCAACCTATTAGCGGTGCTGGACCTATAGACTTCAATCATTGAGGCAGATGGCTGTGTCGACACCATTTATCTAGACTTTGCTGAGGCCTTCGATACCGTCCCACACGAACGTTTGTTGACAAAACTGGAAGGCTATGGAATTGAGGGACAGATTCACGCTTGGATAAGGGACTTCTTGACTGATAGGAAACAGTGTGTGGTTGTAAATGGAGAGGAGTCATCCTGGGAGCATGTGCAGTCGGAAATCCCTCAGGGAAGTGTGCTAGGTCCGTTTCTCTTTGTATGCTTCGTCAATGACCTCCCTGAAAATATCCTCTCTGCTACTTTTCTGTTCGCGGATGATACGAAGATTTTTTTTTGCTGAAGTACCCGACTATTCGGACAACCTCCAGGATGACTTGAACAGACTCCAGCTCTGGTCTGATGCTTGGCAATTGAGGTTTAACGCAGAAAAGTGCAAAGTTATGTACATTGGGAAAAATAGAAACCCCTGTGAGTACAAGATGACATCCAAAGGTGAACGCATCACTCTAGAATCTGTATCTGTGTCACTAGAAAAAGACCTAGGTGTGAATATTGATAGTGATCTAAAATTCAGCAAACATGTCAGTATCCAAGTCAACAAAGCCAACAATCTTCTAGCACTGATCCGGAGAGGTTTCACAATGCTGGACAAAGTGTCCCTTTCTACTCTGTACAAATCAATGATTCGTCCTCATCTTGAGTATGGAAATGTGGTCTGGTACCCCAGACTTAAAGGTGATGAAGAACAACTTGAAAAAGTGCAACGTCTGGCCACAAACTAATTTCTGAACTACAGCACCTTTCTTACTGCGATCGTCTGAGAAAATTGGATCTGCCATCGCTGTACTATCGGAGAGCTAGAGGCGACATGATTGAATGCTACAAGTATTTAACAGGAATTTACAACGTAACAGGAGACATTTTTCCGCAGGATCTACACTGTAACACTAGGGGACACAGCCAAAAATTGAAGAAAAAAACCCCCATGTGAAAACAGCAGTCCTCCAAAACTTCTTCAGTGCACGCACAGTTAACGCTTGGAATTCCCTACCGGAAAATGTGGTGTCTGCACCATCCTTAAATGCTTTCAAGAATAGGATTGACATGGTCTGAAAGGCACATAAATCCTCCATGAACCTAGATTGGTTTCAAACTGCCAGATCCATGAGCACCAACCTACAGATAACAGAGTGCGAAAACAACGAGCAGGAAGAAACAAGCAATGAAAGCAACGAACGGCTGATAGGCGACTAGCCTGACCACTGCCGTACTTCAAAACTAAACTAAAATAAACTTGAAATTAGGCTAGATCTAGATCTAGATATCTAGATCTATAATTGTGAGGACCCATATGATGATAGACATCAGCTGCGTTCTGCTCTTGATATTTCGTCCTTGCATAACCATAGATCTAGATAGATTTAGATCTAGATCTAGATCTAGTCTAGATCTTAATCGTTTTGTGTGTGTGTGTTTCTTTTTTCACTGTTTGCTGTTCTTGGTGTGAAATGACCTTCACCCAGCCCATTAAAGAAACTAAACCTGAAACTTATCTCAACAACTTATAAGTATTCTCTGTGCTGTTCTGGGTGTGTCTGTGCTATAGACTAGGCTATAGGCCTACTGTATGTTAGCACTCCTGAGGGGGGTGAGAATAGCCTATGGCCCTATGTCTTGCTAGTGAGAATAACCACTTCCTATACTTATATATATATAATAATATAAGAAAAGATACACATCTTTATTGTCCAGATCCTGGCACATTGGTTTGGAGTTTCACCGCGTACGCACATACACACACATACGCACCCCTCCCCCGCCGCCCACACACGCACACAAACATGCACACACATGTATACGTACGCACATGTGCACACCACCCATACACACACACTCTTCCACACACATCTGTGCACATAACCGTAATAATATATAATTGTATAGGCCTACTTGCACTCTCAAACATTTGTTATTATGATTGTAATACTTATATCTCATAAATGGGAGCAAAACTGATGTGACCCTTGGCCCGGACCTGGTCAGCCTTTTACTGCTAAAATAGGCATTAAATACAATCTGTTTGAAGCCTTAAAAATAAGACAATAAGATTGAAGATTGCCTGTAATAGAGCTTTTGCCAATAGGTGGGTACCTAAAATGTAGCACAAAGGGTTGATGATAACAATTTTGATATTTCGTTTTTACTTGAATTTTTAATTAAAATTCTTATATATCTCCTCCTACAAAAACATGTATTTACAGACCTACAGATGGCATGCTAAGCTGTGTAAACTGGCGTTACATAACATCAAGTCTAATTCTTTCGGACATAGCTATAATGACACATTTTTTAGAATTTGAACATGCAATTCAAAATTATTTTAACAGAGTTCTTATTGCTTTAATTTTCAAACATAGCATGAAGAGCATCCTATATATTATAATGGTGAGGATCACAGAAAAAAAAAAATCTAAATATCTTTGTGTTCGCATTTATGTCATCATAGTTATGTCCGAAAGAAATGAAAAACTTTCAATTTTCCTAATTTAATTCATAAAAATTTTTTTTCGGCCAGCAAAGATTCAGGAGATTCAGTTTGACTCTTAATGCATGCTAATTGTGAAAAAATGCCACTTAATTCACATTTTACTATGATTATGCAAAATACCAAATATCTTTTGAACATAACCGAACCATGATGACACATAATGGATAAATGTTTGTCATCATTTTGGAACATTCATCAATTTACATCAAATTTTCCCCTCTCCTTGAGACCTAGTCAAGCATGCGTGGTTGCCTCTAGATCTACCACTTGACCATTGGAACGCAGTGCGATGTTTATCATTACTTGGTTTAAATTTAAATAAATGGGGGGATATGTTTTTCGGACATAACAGATTTTTTCAAACATAACATGTTAAGATTTGATGACGGCATAAGAAAACTTAAATGAATTTGTCTCATCCATCATTATTCTTCTCGCCGTCTTGCATCGAACAACGATACGCTTTGAATAGATCGACAGGAACAATGCATGTTCCTCCACCCCTATTATTTCCTGGGGCAGAGAGTAAACATTGAACGATATTATGATACTCTTTCCAGGGCCCCAAAATGACCGATAGAAACGAAGTCTCGGGGAACCTGAAGTTGCCTTGCGAAATGACTACTTGAGTTATGCTCGAAAATGAAAATCTAGAAGGCTCACAAAAAACCCCCAAACAGCTGCAGATATGATTATTCCTGATATAGCACCACAATTAATGTAGTTATAGTAGTAAAAGTGTAGAAGGATGAGTTTCTCAGCAATTATTTCATTGTTGAACTTGACGACAGAAAAAGTACGAACTCGACACGTCACATTTTACATTAAAAAAATACATCGATTTCAAAACTAAAATAATTTGTAAGATTTCTTCTGATGGCCCGACTGCTATTTCTCTGCTCCCATAGCTGAAACATCATATTAAGCACAGCATTTATACAAATTTCAAAGCTGTAGCACCATTTTTATTGGAAAAAGAAAGGCTTTGTAAGGTATATATATGAAGAAACCCCCACCTATTGACAAAGATTCAATAGGCCAAGGCCTATTTAACCATTTAAATAAAACCTTATACAGAAGTAGTAGACTATGTAACCGAGTCTATTGTTTTATTTTAAATTGAGTTTGCTTTGGACCTTCCCTCCCCTTCCCCTCAGTCCAAGGACCGGGAGTAAAAATTTTGGGGTGTTTGAAAAAGAATATGTAGACACTTCATATTAAAAATGAAGAATGTAGACTCTAATATTTAGAAGAAAAAAAAATTGAATCCCATATCAATCTAAATGAACATTACAAGCAAGTAACGTTTTAACTACTAGGCCTACTCTCTTCCCAACTTTAAATGTACTATGTAATTTTATTTCAGTTAGAAAATGAAATGGAAGGCATTTACTGGTGATCCAAAAAAAAACTCACAACATTTTTCGTAAATGTTTTCCTTCACACTGAAGCTTTCATCTTCAAATTTGAACACAATATTCCTCATTCAAAAGGAATTTGACTGACATTCATTTTAGATGATTCCACTAAATAATTCTGCCATATAATGCACATTAAAAAAACAACCCATCTTTTTTGCTTTTGTCCCCTTTTATTACACTACACACCAATACGCATTACCACAAAATGTCGTGACAAATTCTGGACGGACCTGAGGAGACACCGGCACTTGGATCACCCAGACCAGTGGTTCATGCAAAATGGGGCCAATCCACACGTTTCTGTCAGATCAATGACATGGCTAACTGACCACTTTTGGAGATCTTGTGGTCAGTCGCAGAAGTGAACACATTTGGGCTCCGCATTCTCCTGACCTGAATCCTTTAAACTTTTTCTTGTGGGGCTATCTGAAGGACAGGATATTTCAAAACCAGTTTGAAAACTTTGAAATTATGAAACAAGCTATCCGTGATGAAGTGAGAAACATTCAGTGGGAACTGTTTGGACGTCATTGAGCATTTCAAACGACACATTAAAAGATGTTTGGAGTCCAAAGGAGGACATGTGGAACATTTGTTTTAGAAATTCAAGAACAAAAATGTTATTTTTTTAACTCCCTAAGAGAAGTTAAATATTGTTTAATGTCACTGGAACAATTAAACAATATAGAGAAAAAGAAGACAAAAATCAAATCAATCGTCTCATGATTTCCCTTGCGTGAGTGTCGTTCTTTAAAATTGGCGCATTTTGCATTTATGGGTGTTTTTTTCTTTATTTTTTTTTCCGTTCTGAAAATAAATTTCTTCTGTATGAATTTTATGTCAAACAAATTCCTTTTGAATGAAGTTTATCTGTTTCAAATTTCATCTTTCTAGAACAATGTTTGCGCGAGATATGTAGAAAAAAAGTTGTAAAGTTTTTTTTTGATCACCCTGTATATTAGATTTTTATTTTCTTGGCTGGCACTGGCTGAAATTAGTTTCAATACAATTCATGGAAAGAAAAGTAGAAAACAGTTTATGGCCTACACATTTTCAACTTCGACAGATAATGTTTGAACCGTAAAGGTCTACATTTTATGTCCTGTGGTGATGTGTAAATGTGCAAACGCAGTGGGTTTGCCTTTCCCACCTTTTTTGGGGGGCATCGTCCTCGCTTCCCTCTTTATGGCGAATGGTGTTTTTAATCTACAGAAAATGCGTCGCTACAGTGGGTTGGCCTTTCATCCCTTTCGGGTCACTCCCCCAAACAGCAAAAACAGTGAGGGATTGCCAACTAAGGTCTGCCCTTAAATTTCATTCGCCTTCATTCGCATCGCGTGTTCCCACTGTGTACATTTTAGTAGTAAGCCTACTGTTGTGTGTTGTTGGTGCCTCGCTTGTTACCCTGTGTACGTTCTGGTACAGTTGTGTACTGACTCTGTCCCTTAACCGATTAGAACTGAATTAGAGATTAAGGACCTAGAAATGTTGAGCACGGCTGTAGAAAAAGACAAACCCTTTATGACAAGACAGACAGGCATTATTGCAACAGAAATTATGTAACTACTGAAAGGAAACAAATTACAGAAGAAGTTGGGTGTACTGGTAAATAATTTTGATGTCGTCTTTTCAATTAGTACAAGAACATCAACTTCACATCTGCCATCTTTAAATCTGAACGAAAAGGGGAGTGAAGGAAAGGGACTCCACTCTGTTGCTTCATATCCCTTCCTATTCGCCTTCCTCTCCTCGCGATTTTTTGAGGAGGTGAAAGGGGAGGAAAGAACGGTCTTCTGTGTTTGTACCTTTAAAATAATAGTAATGCCTGGAGTTCTGAGTGGCCTTCGCTCCTGCCTATTTTCCTAAGACAGCATAATAAAAAATATTTCCTCACATTTCAGCATAAAGGTTATGATTTTCAAGTTCCAACCAACTTTGTAGAAAGTGGGAGTCAGGATGGCTGTCAGAATTTAAAGACAAAGAGCTGACCAAGAAAAGTTTAATTTTTGGAGAAAAAAAAATCTGAGGAAGTCTAAATTTGCTTTTATTACATTTAATTAGGTGGAATACAATGCTTGGTGCCATAAGTTGGAAGAAAAAAATTAAGTGCAAGAGTAAATGATCGTAGGGCCTAGTGGTTGAGGGTGAGATTATGGCAGTAAATGGAAGATGTGGTAGTGCAGGAGGAAAGAGAGAGGTATGGAGGTGAGAGTTATAGAGGCAGGAGATGAGGGGTCAGGTACGGGATGAGATGGAAAAGAGTACATGGAAACAGGCTCAGGTGGTTGATTTGTTTGTTGTTGATACTTTCATTTTAGTGGTGTTCAGAGATATTTGTACTCTTTGAAATGAAACTGATGGGCAATGGTATTGATAAATCATAACATAATATTATCATACTATGTATTGTTCTATTTTCAGGTGTGAGCAGAGGCACATATGTCAGGATGGATGATTTTATGTTCTCCCTACTCATAATGTTAAGTTTACTCAGTGTTGCAGCATACCTGCTGTCTTTGTACAGAAAGTATCGTTTGAGACATTATTCTGTGCCAGTTCGAGATCCTACCAAGGGTCATAGGTTTTACATGGTAGACATGTTCACTGCCATGACTTATTGTAATGTCGAAGAATGTCGCCTGATCCATGGAGCTCAGTGTGACACCTGTGGTATCTGTGTTGACGATCATAACATGAAAACAGCGAACAAAAAAATATCGTGCAAAGTAGCTTCTAGTAAAAATTCAGTGATGACCCACCATTGGGTAAGAGGCAATTTACCTGCCTGCAGTGAATGTGCTGTCTGTGAAGAGGAGTGTGGAGTAGTGCTGGCCCTCATTGACCTGCGTTGTGCTTGGTGCAAACGGACTGTGCATGATGACTGTGCACCAAAAACAGTTACATGTGACCTGGGCACATACCAGAATTTTATTGTTCCACCTAACTGTATTGAAGTGAAATGGGTTGGTGTTAAAGGCACAAGGCAAAGACATCAAATTGTTAAAAATGTCTGCCGGCCAAAGATTGAAAAGTGGACTCCTCTCATTGTCATAGCAAATAGGAAAAGTGGGAGTAATGAAGGAGAGCTGTTGCTAAGACACTTCAGAGACATCTTAAACCCAGCTCAGGTTAGTAATATAGTAGGTTCATGTGTATTACAACTTGCTATTTTAAGAGTCTTGTGTGGATTTGTGTGTTAGTGCGTGCATGTGCTTGTGTGCATGAATGTGTGTGGATGTGTGTTTGTGCGTTTGGTGTGCATGCATTATGATTATGCATGAACCCATATACCTTGTCTTTGTCTCTTTAGTTCTAGTCGTATGGAATGCTTTTCTTGCTGTTTTTTAAATTAGGGATGTTTGATTGAAGTTTTATAACGTTGTTTCTGTTTGAAGAGTGTTAAAGCAAAATTGAGATTTTAAAAATAAATTGTTTGTATTTCTGTCTGTTCAGGTTATTGATATACAAGATGTGTCACCTGAAAATGCGTTAGAATGGTGCAATTTACTTCCTGATGTCACATTCCGACTCCTTGTCTGTGGTGGAGATGGTACCATTGGTTGGGTACTCACTGCCATTGAAAAACTCAAACTTCAGGTATGGAATGAGGTGCCAAGGTGTGTAAAAGAGGCAGGCTTATTGAATATCTATCTTTATAAGAGAGTTAAGTCATAGTTTACTTTTCAAAATGTACCCATAGACTTATCTTTCTTTCTTTTCACTTCTCTTAGTGAATGTTGTTTTTTGCTGCTCTGTCCTTCAGAGGGAGAGAGGAGAACTGTATGTGTACATTATGTAAGCTATTCTCAACAGGTTGACTAAAAAACAATACATCAATCTAACCTTTACTTCATTTTTAATGTATTTTTTTACTTATTGGTTAATCATTTTTTGAAATACACATAGTCACACTGAAGCAATGTACGGTTTTCATTCTTGTGGTCAACGTATGGTGGGGTAAAAAAAATCGAAATTGCAACTGGAATATTTTCTATAAGATATATGACGGAGGGATGGAGAAGAGAGAGTGAGAGGTTGAGGAACATAATGATGAAAAGACTTACAGACAGAAACAGACAAAAACAAAAGGAGTAAGGGTGGGGGGAGACAGAAAAGAAGACGGTTATGTTTAAGTAATTTTCATTACTTTTCTTTGTTCTCATATGGATGTTTTCATTGTTTAATACTTTTTTTTAGCTTCTGACCCAATATAATTCACCTGTTTATCTCGCAGAATCCGCCAAGACTGTGCATTCTTCCCCTTGGAACTGGAAATGATCTGTCTCGTGTGTTGGGTTGGGGAGAAGGTTACACGGGCGATGTGGATGTAAAGGAAATTCTGAACAACGTTATCAAAGCACATGCTGTTCAGTTGGACAGGTAAGAATGAGTGAAAAAAATAATATTTCCTCTTGTTTAGTTATTCTTTTTAATCACAACATAGAAATAATTATATGAAAAAAGATATCTCCTCAGAGGAGCAGATTGGACACATAACTGAAGGAAAAAAGTGAAATGCATTAACTTGGTTGCGATTTGTGAACACTGTTAATGCTGGGAAAGAGCATGTTCCTTGCTTTGCTGTTGTTTTGTCATGATTATGATCAGTATTAGCTCTGTTATTAATGATCAACTATATTACATATTTTTTGCTTTTCAATTATACTGGACCTAATGTTACATTTCGGCGTTATCACAATATGGTTCCATTAGGCTTTCCTTAAAACAGATATACAGTATTTGGCTTTTGTTCTTGTTGGCATAATGAATCTAATTTATTTCCATCATTTGGCCTCATTTTCTTTGTCTGTTTTAATTCTGCAGGTGGACTGTGGACATAAGGCATGAAAAGCACTTTGGATTTGCCAGGCCGTCAAAAGTAAGATGTGACACAGATCCCATTTTCCTCTTACTCTTGGTTTTTCAAGCTTGTCCCTTCTGAATACATGTGACAGGTGGCAGGCAATCACATGGACTTGAACAACTATTGCATACATAAATGCGTAGTGTAGTTGATTTATTGAAAATCTGAAGTTCAGGGACATAAGCCAGTGGTTCCTTATTTGGTTAAATATTGATGACACAAGAAGTGATACAATGGCAGTGCAATGACCCTTTTGTAAAGACAGATTAGCCATGTTTTGTTTGTGTCTATTTTCATCAGGAGTTGGTAATTTCTTAGTTCTTGTGTTTCTTACACATTCTGTATTGCTATAAAAATCAAAATAAGCATGTCTATTATAATTGTTCGGTTTTTTTTTTCTATTAAGTTCTCGGAGGGTAATAGAAGTAGGTTCTACTTTGTTACTGTTGCTTTACTTTACAGATTGTTTGTCTTGGATTTCCATGCATTAAATGAGTGTTATTGTGTCAATGTGCTTTTGTTTAACTCAAATTAGAATACAACACAAGTGTAGTGTGCCTTCAACTGTATGTTTATCTTTCATATTTTCAGACTTTCATCATGAACAATTATCTGTCTATTGGTGTCGATGCTCTTGTGACCTTGAATTTTCACAAACAGAGAGAAAGCTGGCCGTCCCTTTTTGCACACAGGATTATCAATAAGGTTGGTGTTCTTTTTGTTTTTCATTTCTTTTATCAAGATGAATCTAATGATAATTTTTTCCTGTCAAGTTCTTGTGTTAGGGCATGCTGATTATTATGTTGCTGCTGTTTGTACTGTTTCTCTTGCTCTTATTGCCACTGCCATTGTAGCAAAGACATCAAGTCTACCCACTAAAGTTCCAGAAACTCTTTCTGCTCTTCTGTTGCTTCTCTTATTTCTCTCATTCTGTTTTTTTCCCTCCTCCTCCTTTGTTGTTCATCTCGTCCCCTTCCTCTGCTGTTGTTGGTACTTCTTTTCGTCCTCCTCCTCTTCTGTTGCTTGTACTCTCCTTTCCACTGCTGCTGCCTACTTTATTCCTTCTTCTGTGGTATCGTTGCTCCTTGTTCATCTCCTCCTCCTCTTCCTCCTTTCCCTCCTCTTCCTCCTCCTCCTCCTCCTCCTCCTGTCTTCCCTTGGATGTTTTCTAATTTTGTTCTACTTCGTCTTCCTCCTTTTCACCTGTTACTGCTCCTTTTCCTCCCCTGCTAACGTTGCTGTTGCTCTGTTGTGAGCTTGAGTCTTGTTAAAACGTCTCAGTCTGTTGTCCCTGCCATCTAGTGTATAACTTTGCTTAAGACAAATACATTTTGTCGACTTGTATGTTTCAAAAAGACAAAGGCATGTGTAATTGTTGAGAATTAAAAATGTATTACAATCTGGTCTTTTACGTTTTCATTCTTCAATTTTTGTGCTTATGTCCCTTGCGTGTGCCTTCACAATTTCGAGTTTTGTCTGCTGCAGTTTAGTTAATGGAAGAACTCTGTTACTTGTTAAAAAAAAGAAGAAAAGAAAACTCTTCAAGTAACTGCATTTTGTTGAAATGATTTGCGAATCCCTAAAACGAAAAATTAAACTGTAGTCGCTAATTTTTTAAAGCTTACAGTGAAAGAATCAAGCACAACTTGACCAAGTTCTACAATCATGAGTGTGATTGTACGTTTAGCATAATTTTTCAGTTTACTTTGTTTTGCCCCTTTGGTTATCCTTGGAACCGATTTCCAGCCTTTTGCAATATCTAATTTTTTTATTGTTGGAATGTTTTTTCATTTGTGTTGAAGCGGAAAGCATATGAAAAAGAGGGAAGGGGTGCCCTCCCAAAGAGCCTGCTGGTGGTCCGGGGGTGGGGGTGGCGGTTGGGGTACAAAAACCCTACCGGTACGTTGATAGATTGTGTTGATGCTAATTTGCTGCCTTGAATAACGAGATCCTTGTGATGCTCCTGAGAGTAGGTTTTTTTTGGGGGGTCTCTTTATTTTCTGCTCAGTATAATGATGAGTCAGTGATAAGATCTCCTTTTTTGTTTAAGATGCACATGAATATAAATGACAATATACTTTTTAAAAAAATGCTCTTTTTCTTCCGTTTCCTCCCCCTTCTCGCCATTCCTCTCCTCCGTTAGGTAAGCACCCTTCCCTTCTAATTCTAAGAATCCACCTTTTTATCATGTAACGCCGTTTTGTTCTCTATAATTTACTAAAATTTGCAATCCATCTAAGAACCCTGTTTGAGCTCAGGCAATAAACTTTTTTGGGCTCCTTAACCATACCATACTGTGCACGGGTTGATGTGACGGGAGGCGAGTGGCAGGCGACAAATTTTACACACTACGAGCATATTTTCACAGGGCGTTTTTTTTGTTTTTTTGTTTTGAGGCACATACATGAATTCAGCCGAGAAGATTTAAAAAGAAATAAAAATTAGGCACGCAAGTAAACTCTGCCGAGCGGGTCAATCGCTGAGGGGTTTTTCGAAAGAGGTACTGTCATTTGCTTCTCTCACGTGGTCACGGAGTCGGATCGTCTCATGAAAGCTGGCCCATTCATGGTCAATGGTCATTCTTTTCCTTCTCTCGCAAAACGTTGCGACTGGTGCTACTTCTTAGTTTAAATATGCTCTTAAAATTGTAATGACAAGGTCGCGTCATAGAAATTCAATACCAAGCGTCGTCTTGTTTTCATCTGCCCCAAAACAACGCAGGCCACTTAGACGTGAACACATACATATTATTTTATTTTCATTTTTCAAGTGAACCTCTTTATCTCCTTGTGGGCGTCAGTATCGCCTACGGGTCATTACTTCATCTTAGAATAGACAAGGGGAGCCAACTGATAGGAGTGAGTTACGCACATTGAAAGTCGTTCACGAAAACGTGGTCCATTTGTGAGCCGGCCTTTTCTCTCGGTTTATAAACCGGATGACTGCTTATTTATGTTCCAAACCGCGCAAAATAGGGGCCAGTAAGTGGCAGTAATTTCGAAAAGAGAAATTACAAAGCTCATCGATTGTTTTTCCATTTCAAATATGTTGAGACGTAGTACACATTATTTGTTCCTTTTATTCAAATGTTGTGTTATTGTTGATAATTCAGCGGGAATCATGTTAAGTATCAATGCTTTTGTCCAACCTCTCCCCCTTCATCCTCACTCTCCCCAGCAAAACGAAACATACCACAAAAAGCTTTGCCCACCTCCTCTCAAATGAATACAACGTATTAGACCTAAACAGACAACATACTCTCCTCCTCCCCATAGTGACAACCTCCATTCACCCCTCCCTCCCTACCCCCCCCCCCAAAAAAAAAAAAAAATTAAAAAATTTTTAATTAAAAAATCCAGCACGCTCATATGACCTTATGCAGTTGCGAGCGCGTAAAACATTTACAAATTCTAACCCTCCCCCCCCCACCCAACAGACAAAACAGCTTCCCAAACAAAGACACAGCAATAGATAAATAACAAAAATAGACGTACAATACGAAACACCAACAACAAACAAAACCCAAAACCCAAATAAAGCCCACTCTTAAGCCCCAATTTTGACAACTTAATACTCACTTGTTAAAGGGAGGGTGGGTGGGTTCGCATGCTTTGTCTTTTCTTAAACCTGGAATTTTAACCTGTCATCTGCCGGGTGCGAAACTGACGTACAATCCTCTTTTGTGGAAAATTAAACATTTAGTCAGTATTGTCTTGCGCCAGATGTTTCTGAACTCTCTCGTCACGGTGTAACTGTCTTTCATTTGAAAGCCCATTGCCATCTGTTGAAGATTAAGTAAAGGGATATAGAGTAGTACGCTGTTGGTCATTATTCGTTACCGCTCAGGAAATAAATTCAATCTTTTGCGCTTTATCAAAACGATGGCAGGCCCGAGAGAGTAAAAGGTTTTGGTCTTTGGGACGCCGGCAGGGCAAAGGCACCGTCAGCCCGCGTGATTGTTTTCTCTGGTGAGCAACGCGACGGCATACTGCTTTTCTGTTTACTCCCGGAAGGTGTATTGTTTTCATTTCTGGATCGCATGGAGCCTTGGCGGCTTTGTGGGGAAGTCGTCGCGTCTGCTATGGGTAGGCGCCATTTCTTCGTCTGCGCATTGATCTCGTAAAAAGAAAACTGAAGAGAAAGGTGGCAGTCTTTTCGTAAATTGCTAATGTAGTAAGAACAATAAAAACCCAGAGGCAGGTTCATACCGCAGGTTAGGGGAATAGACAGGGTTCGATTTGTCTTCGTGGTTGCTTCAGTTGTTTGGTGAGATGAATATGAACGCAAGTGATATCACAGGCACGCCTTGTCCTCGAGAGTGGACAGTGCTTGGATCTTGACAATTCTGTTGAAAAAATTAATCATAATGCTTATTATTATTATTATTATTATTATTATTATTATTTTTATTATTATTATTATTATTATTATTATTATTATTATTATTATTATTATTATTTTGTTTATTTGCCAGAGAGGTTGTGGAGTATAAATGACACACACCAGCTACGACTACGTGTGTGTGTGTGTGTGTGTGTGTGTGTGTGTGTGTGTGTGTGTGTGTGTATGTGTGCGTGTGTGTATGCGTGTGTGTGTGTGCTTGTGTGTGTGCGTGTCGAGGGGGAGGGGGGTTAACAACCATGGTAAACGTTGTGCCGCGAACTTTACTTACATTTATTCTACAGAAATTGTGAAGTTCTGTGAGAAGATCATGAATGTTTCTCTTCTCTGCTTATGCATCTCAGAAAGGGTGTCAAATATTTGGACTCCAAATGCCGACGATTGCGAGCGACAGTTTTCTTCAATAGCAATTTTTAAAAAATGCAGCCCGTTTGCTGCCTTTGCTCCCTCTGTCCGGGGTTCCTTACGTCTGCGGACATGGTAAGAACTAAGAACAGCCGGAGGCAGGTTCATGTACTCACGATCACATGTTATGAGCCTTCTTCTCATTTTTGTCATGTTTTCTTCTGTCCCTGCAAAGTCTAGACCGGAAGCTTTTGATATCTAACTACATTCAAAAGGCAGTGGGAGCCTTTAATCTGTGGGTTGCGAGAGGTCGAGTAACGGAAGAAAGGGCCGAACCGAACATCCCACGAGAGCTTCACTAGCATGAGGTGACAACTCCTGGTAGTGTTTTAAAACTGCAAACTCTTTTCAGCACGCCGCTCAACTTGCGATCGAATTGTTGTGGATTATACCCAGTGCACACCGCCAATCGGATTCAGTCGATCCAGTCAGGGCTCAATGTTAAAAACTATCAGGAAACGACAAATGCCGTTTTTGGGACACCTGAATAGACGTAAGGGTCTTGAACATCTAGCTCTCACTGGCAAAATTGAAGGCAAACGAGACAGAGGTAGACCAAGAACAATCTAATTAGGGATCCTAACCAAATGGGTTACAGGAAAAAATCAGGGAAACGTAGCTTTTTTGTAGCTTTTTTGAGACCATCCGAGCAAAGGAATGAATGGAGAACCATGATCTCCGATGTCTGTCGCAGATCTGACACTGGATGGTGATGTGGCAGGGCCAGCCCGATATTCCTTCATGGCCCCGATTCAGTCAAATGAATCAGATCGGCAGTGTGCACTGGGTATTAGATGTCTGGTTTGGGCAGGAAGGACGATGCATAAGGAAAATTGCAATTGCGTCCACCTGTTTTCCCCAATTCTCACCAGTTCGAATGGGTTCGATGTCAAATATGTGTGAATGATATATTCCATCCCCCAACCCCTGCCCCATTCTCATGGGAACTAAGACAATAAAATTAGAATGGACCGGCTCTCTAACAAGGTCTTTTTAAAATCGTGTTGGCTTTTCACCGGAGGGGATACAGAGCTGTAAATACGTTTTTAATAAAGCCTCACACCTCTGCAGGGTATAAATGACACGGGTGCTCTAAAATCGTGGGCTTTATTTACGTCAAATCTGTTTGTAGAAAATTCACTCAAATTGCTCACTCTATTTTGCTTCCCCACTTCCACAGCAGTCTGTTGATAGAACTAAGAACTTTCAAGTGGCATGTTCATTGTTCGTATTTTGGTGGGATCACACGTTGCGAGCTTTCTTCTCTTGTTTGCTCAACGCTTGCTTTCGTCTGTTTTCGCGAAGTCTAGTTCGGAGACTGTTGATACCTGGCGACATGGAAGCGGTAATAGGAGCGTTTAGATTAGGCGTTGCGAGCACAATGGAAGATAAGGTCAAAGGTCTGCTGTCCCGGATTATACGCCTATAATAATATATACATGTGTTTGTATAATAACGCTTCCTCCCAACCTGGAGTCCCAGCGGGGGTTAAGTTCTTGGCTTTCAAAACAACACATGATGTGTTTAGTGGGGTGTTTTTTGTTACGTGAGATAAACGAGTTAAGCATCCTGGCGAAGAAGAATTTTCGAAGCGAGAGCACTTGGGCCGGCGTCTATGGTGTAGCGGTTAGGCGCGTCACCGCCGCACGCAGCAGACCTGAGTTTGATTCCGACTTGGGGAGATTTTTTTTGGTTTTGAGTACTTCGGTTATTCTGCCGGGAGGTTTTGCACCTCTCACCCCGTGTTGGTCCTGACAGGCAGGGTTGAAGCCCGCCTCCCAGATGATTAAATTGTGTCCTACATTTAAAAAAGGACACTTGATTTAGAGTTAAGAGTAAAAAAGATTTAAGAAGGAAGAATTCACAGACGATAAGAAAAGTGAACCTCACCCTTGTGCTTCTGAGCAAAGATATTGTTTTGTTTTATTCTGTCATTAGAGAGGTTGAGAGTCTCCTGGTGTGCGATGGGTCTTTTCTTATAAATCGTCGACCCACTGGATGTCTTTGTGCAAAGGAAAAAAGTGGAGAAGGGGTGAGGGCAGGGGGGGGGGGGTTGTACGGGAATCAGGCTTAGGGAACTGAGCTTTGGCACCAACAATATAAGCCATAAAGGTGTGTGTGTGTGTGTGTGTGTGTGTGTGTGTGTGTGTGTGTGTGTGTGTGTGTGTGTGTGTGTGTGTGTGTGTGTGTACACGTGCTCGCGCGCGCGTATATGTTTACGTATTTTGTAAATTACAGTCGAACCTGCCCTGACGGCCACCTCTATAAGACGCCCACCTGTACAAACGGACACTTTCCATTCCCCTCCTTGCGTTTTTTCTATATAATTTAACTATGTAAAACGGGCACCTGTCCAACGCGGCCGCGGCCACCATTATTTTAACACGCAACCCCTTTCACATTGAGTATTAACACCACCTTAGTGACTCCATTACGTTTTGTCAGAAATTGTGCTTTGACCCCTGGCGTGGTGGGCGACCCGTCATAATTTAATCACCTGTCGTTGTTGTTAGTAGTCCCTCCAACCGATCATGTTGCGTAGGCCTCTCCCACTGTTTACCAATAGCTACCAATTTCCAGCTGCTGGTGAGGTAAGCGTGTGATCCCTCATAACCCATAAGCCCCGCCCATAACTCATACACAAATTGTAAGTGAGATGAGTGGTCACTGTTTACCCAGTCTGTAACTGTAACAAAGTAACAATGGACGTCAACATGGACTTGTGACAGAAGCGTCGCTCGTTCTTCGAGTGGTGGCGACCCATATGTTTGTTTTACCATAGCACTCGGCCCTCCTTGTCTGACACATTTCGTTTTATTGTCACCCTTGCACAAAATCAGCAACAAAATAAAATTAACAAACAAAATACAAACCACCACCACCAACAACAACAACAATAACAATAATGCGGCTACTTTCGATTGGGAATGGGGTTTGTTTTCTTCATCTTGATCAGTCCTGCCTAAGACGGACACCTGTCTTATACAGCCACTTTTCTCATTGACAATGGGTGGCGTCTTACACAGGTTTGGTTGTAGTTAAATATTCCATCAACGCCATTTTGATTTCTCGTCTTGCTGGAGGTACATGAATACCCCATCCCATGCCCATGCCCTGGGCTCATACCGCGCATGCCGGCCAGGACTTACGACAAAAATTCTTACAGTGAAGGCGCATTTGCTTTTCTCAAAGTCGATTTTGAGCAATTGCTTTTTTTTCTTTTTTTGAATGGGTCATGAACAAATCTTCGTTGGTACACTGCACGACGAACGATGTCCGACCATATTACCCTCATTATGGTGAGCCAGTGTTATTGCAAGGTTCCTGGTTGAAAGAAAACAAAGTGACTGTGACTGAAAAGAAAGAAATACCCGGAAGTATAAAAACAAACCAAATAAAAAAAGTAAAAAAGACAACAGAAACAAACGAACCGTAAAAGAATAACAACAAACGAAATGGGAAAAAGGAGAGACCCCAGCATGATCTCAACAATAAATTAACCTCCCCCCCTTCCGCTTTCGCGTGTTTTTTTAATGCTTTGGTTTGGCCAGTTTACGATTTTCAACGTTACCCGAGTTGTCGTAGCGGCTTTCAGAGACAGAATTGTTCCGAACAATTATACTTTAAAAGGGTTAGGAAAAATGGACGCCATGGAATTAATCATAACGAATAGTTAAATAAATAAATAAATAAATAAATAAATAATAGAATAACAAAAGGTTTCTCAAACATTGACCTTTGGGACTGAACCTGACACTTTGTGACCTCTCTTTTCCTCTTAGTGTTAAATCCCAGGGCGTGAACTCTCATCTGCATGTAATCGTATCCTTCTTGGACGCTCGTGTGATAAGATTTGAGTATTAAATACTTTTTTCTCGTGTCAAGTTTCCTGGTAAGTCGCCAGTCAAAAGGTACGGCTTTATTAATACGAAACTACCGCTAGTGTCAGTGTTTACGGTATAATTGGAGGATGAGCAGGGTTTATTTCTCGCGAACGAGTCGGATTTAGGAGGGAGATGCTCTCAACGATAGCTAAGGCAGAATTAAGCCTTTTGGTAACCGTTAGTATCTTTGTATCCGATAAACGTCGCCGAGGCCTAGAGCTATGTATCGATTTTCAACGCAAATAACTTAGCCACCATCCCTCCAACAAAGCTGTCACTATTTATTATGTGGATAATGATTGTAAATTGTGAGTGCCTTCTTTTCCTCCGTCGTCTTTGGGTAGATCCTAGCCTAGGGTAGATCTTGTTGAGTTATGTGTGGCCTGTTTGGCGAACAACTGTGTTCAGCTGGACGAACATGAGTGTGACTGTTCTTTGCACGACTTAACTCCGCTGCATAGTGTAAATTGGCTTCTGTTGCAAAAAAATTTAACGCCCCCCCCCTCTAAAACCAAGCAAATAACCAAACAAAGAAAACGAAAACAATAACATCAACTCCTGATTAGACGAAGAAAAATAAATTATATACTGACTAGGCCCATGCACCCCCCCCCACCCCCAACCACGAAAGAAAAACAAGAAGTACAAAACAGAAACAAACGACCATCCCCACCACCACCCCAGTAAAGAAAAAAAAGAAAGTTTAAAAAAACAACTACTTTTTGGGTTCGGTGCCTGCATCATTTACTTCCCCTTTGTGGCTTATCGAGTTACAAACTCGTCCGCTTGAGATGTTATTTTTTTCCTTACTAATTCTTGACCCAAACATGTTACCAGTACGATCTGTTTGATTAAAAAAAAAATTAATGTAATGTTTTGTTTTTTTCGTTACAGTTTTGTTATTTCACCTATGGGACCAAGGACGTGTTGGAGAGAGAGTGTAAGCACTTGGAAAAGAAACTCAAGGTAAGAAGTTCGTTGAAAAAAAAAGAGACATTGATAGCTACTCTAATGGATTTTTGACATTCAAGTTCAAGTGTCTTTCGATATTAGGTAGAGATCTGTTATGCGTGCGTGCATACATATGTCTTTCAGCCACATCCCTGATCTTATGGAAGGAAAAATCTACACCTTGATATCTCGGACAAGGGTGAAAATTCTCGGAGGTTCCGTGTGCAAGTTGCGCACGTTAAAGATCCCTTGGTGGTCCAAAATCGATAAGAGTAGGATTCGGCAGCCGCCCGGGCTAAATTCAAAATTTCCTACCAACTGAAAATGTTTCATGAGTCCCGCGCGCTTATATGACCTTACGCAGTTGCGAGAGCCGTAAAACACTACCCCCCCCCAAAAAAAAAAAAAAAAAAATGTTCGCGGGTGTGTATTTTTTCGTGACTCCGATGTTAGCTTTATCCCCTATTTTTTTCTCTGTGTTACTCTTTGCGGAATGTGTCCTTTATCACACCAACTCAGCCGGCTAAACGCTCTTGCCTTTTCCGATTTCGTCTCATCGTCAGGCAGAACAACACTTAGTTTTGTACAGGTGCTGAGTTCTTTAGGCGCCACATTATTCATGGTGACTTTGAAGAAGGAATCCGAGCTATGGCAAGTCGTTTGAAATATCAACACTTTCTGAAGGAAACTCAGTGATGTTGTTAAAAGCATAATGCAGATATGTCCGCATGCTTCCCTCTCTCTGCAAATGGGTCCTAGTCAGAATTTTGAATTCTTGGGACCAGTGAATTACCATGAATTGGTTACTCTTATTGTTTTATAAAATGACACGTACGTTAGAAAAACGTTTTGCGATGTACCATTCTCTTGCATACCTCTCTTGAAGGCGTTTTCGATTCTTTGGTTGTTGCTTTTTATGTTTTGGACAATATTTTTTAAATAATATAATTTTGGTTCCCATTGAGTTTTCTTATTCGTTTTTTCCTATCTTTTTCCCACCGTCCCAAATACCCAAGCTCATAAATAAGCTCCCCTGTGTACACGTCATGCACTAAACACAAGAGCCGAGACTTTTAGTCCGCAAAAGTTCTTATTTTCTCGCCCAGATGATTGGACTAGAAGTGATACCACAAACAGACGCGCTATATGTTTTATGAGTATTTTGAAAAGAGCTTGATCCTCGCAGCTCGTCGAGTGGATGGCTTTACCCACCAGACTGGCACGGACGAGAGGGCCTATCTCGTTTCCCTTGATGAGTTTTCCATACACACAGCTCGGAGTACTTTTCTGTCTCGGGTCTTTCGTACTTGATAGTCGAGCAGCGGTTTATTGTGCAGCGGTCGAGACTCTTTGTTTTATTGTAGGTTTACCGCGCGCTGCTTTCGTTTCAGTGCATCTCTGCATCTTTTATGCTCTTCTTGGCTAAATATTATTTAACCTCAGAGATAAGCTTTTGTAGCGCAAATCTTAGAAAACCCCATTCTTGCCCCACCCTCTTTTTCGATGGATAGGCATATTATGTGAAAGTATTTAAAAGCTTAGAGAGCGTAATACCACAACAACAACAGGACAGATACTAACAGACGCTAAACCTCTAATACCATACTCAGCTGTTTGAATACCGGTGAGGTACACGCACGTCGTGCTTTCACAATGTGTGCCAGAGAGTTTTAAATCCTTCATCTCTATCTTCCCCTCCGTTGGTTCTGTCTGTTTATCTTAATTGATCTGAGCACAAAATGACAAGGACCGGTAATGCGTGAATATGATTTTTTTCTTTTTTCTCAGAAATCCGCCTGAGAAATCTAATAAATACATGTATAGCCTTCTTGTTTGGCCTGTCGTTGTGCAGAGTGACATAAGCTATTGCATTTTCAGCGTTTAAGTTCTTTCTTATAGCTCATGAAATATGCAGAGAAGTGAAAACTTGAAGAGATGATTGCAGATTGGATTTAGCTGAAGTTTAAATCTTCGCGTAAGTCCTGTCTCTCTCCCCCCTCCCCTCCCTCCCCCTCCCTCTACTCCCCTCCCTCTCCCATCTCTCTTTCTCTAACTCATTCTCTCTCTTTCACCCCCCCCCCCCCTCTGTCCTCTATCTCTCTCAGCCCATCGTAAACCATCTATAAAACAGTGTGTTGTGCATTAGCACCCCACCCCCTTACTCAAGTTCTGCTGCGCGTTTTTCTCTTGACAATGTATGGAGGTAACAAAAGTCACGGGGTTAAGCACCGTGTTTTGACTTATGCACTAATGAAATCGCGCCCCCAAAGCTCCCAAACGCTGCAATTTCGTCCGGAGAAAATGGCGCCTCGATGATATCTTGGCGCTTCCCGTCACACATGGTGATAACAGAGTTGACGAGGGGCGGGATTTACTGGTGACGTTTCGTTCACCGAGAACGATGAAATTGTTTTATGGCCTACTCCTGGTTGTACCTCGCTGCTCCTTTTTTTCGATATTCCACCTTTTTTGTGTGTGAATTTTTGTGTTTGGTTTTAGCATCATTTTACTACGTATAAGTGGCTTTGAAAAGTGCTTCTACAGAAAGGTACCCCGAGAAAACCCAAATCGTTGCCTTTCTAAAGCTCCGTAGGAATCTCAAAACAATACAAGCTTAAACGAAGATCGTGGGTTTTATTTTAAATTTGGGGTAAGTGTTTTACGATGCTCGCAACTACCGAAGGTCAAATGAGCGCGCAGGTCACATTAAGCATTTTCAGTTTGGTAGGAATTGATTTTTGAATTGTGCCCGGCTAGCGGCCGAAGCCCACTCTTGTCGATCTTAGGAACACCAAGGGATCTTTAGTGTGCGCCATTTGCACACGGGACCTTCGATATTTTTACACCCTTATCCGAGAACGCTAGATGTTTGCGTTACATCTTACCTACCCTAAGATCAGGGGTGTGGCTGAAAGACAGCATGGCAGTAAGAAGGAGCCTAGTAACAGCAGTAGAAAGGCAACAGAAATAACCAGGAACCCAGATGAGGGGCCAAAGAAGGGGGGGGGGGCAGAAAGTGGAGACGAAAGGAGACGATAGAACATGATTAGAGAGAGCAGAGAAGGTGAAAGAAGTTTTTTTTTCAGAGACGGAAATTTTCCGTCGCTGTCAGGTTTCGAGCCCGGGACGTATTGCATGAGAGGCGAACACCGTACCTATCTCTAGACCACGAGAGCCCCCCAGACCGTGTTTGACTTAGATTGGGCCGTTTGGGTGGCTGTGTCGAGCAATTATAATATGTACTGTTCGTCAGGTAAAGAGTATAGGATAGTTACACCATGTGCTCCTTGATTAACCTGTTATCCTCTTCTTGGCTTTTTAAATCCGCGGAGGACCATCTCAAAGTTCACATCCTTTCTCATCTAGAAAGTAGACCCCACACTCCGCCACGTTTAAAAAAGGCAAACAAATGACACCCCCCCCAAAAAAACCCCCCACAAAAAAACCAACACAAAAAACAAAACCCAACCCCAAACAAAACAACAAACAGAAACAAAAAGAAAAACGAAAAACAAACCCAACTGACAGCTGCGGAATTAACAATCATATTAACAGCCTCAACCGTTGCAGCAACAACGAAAACGGCGACCGAAACACAATCTTGTGCAAAAACAAGCAGATGACGATTCTTGACACTCCCTTTATACGCTTTCAGTGAGACATTTTGAGGTTTGAACGTATCGAAAGAAAGGAGAGCGGAACGGGCACGGAAAAAGGGGGAGGGGGGGGGGTGAGGGATAAGGGATAAATGCCAAATATTGGCATGCCAAGTAAATGTATTGGCATGCCAAATTTATACCAAATCAAACTGAGCCATTTCACTTTTCTCAGAATCAAGCTGTTTTTTAAAAAAATATGCGCATGCCATGGATGAGAAATATACCCAGAAATTGGCATTATTCGTGT
>NW_004797591.1:553707-554992 GCF_000002075.1 Aplysia californica | reverse complement strand
TGTATTTGGAATGGGAGGGGGGGGGGAGTTCGTAAGCGCGAGTTTTTGTCCAGTTACTTGTATCCTGCTGGCTTCCACACCCTATTACTACGAGACCTACTGCCTACTCTGCCTGCACGTGCTAAGTCATCAGGTGTCGCTTCCAATCAGCGCGGCCCTCCGTCAAAACCAGAAGATGGAGAGTGTACTTGACATGTTTCACTAGTAACCTAAGCAGATGCTGTGCGGGAGGGAACATCAGCCACCCACAGACCGCTCTTACCCACCCACGGACCGCTCTTACCCACCCATGCTTGGTCGGAGCACTAGTTAAGTGGCTACCACTGGTCACGTGATAACCATTATTCTCGCCTGGGCCCCTTCGGACTGTTTTTACTTGGTATTTTAAATAGACTTTTTTTTAAAGTTCTAAGACAGCCTAGTATCTAACTCAACGAGGGGTGTCCATCCCATTCAAACTGTAATTCGGCATTATATAGTGTTGTTCCTATTTTGTGCCAGTCCTGACAAGTGGATGGTTGGCGGGCTCTCTGGTGTATTTTGCTCCTCCCTTCCTGTCTAAGATCCATTGTCATTATCTCTCCCCTTTCTGTTCTTCGAATGTTACTTTTTAATAACACCTCGAATCTTCGGCATTTATGTGACCTGTTTGTATTGTAAGTGCCGTAATACTACATGTATTATCAAGTCTAAATCTGACAATCATACCATTTGTTTTTTAATTAAAAAATTGTCACTGCATAGGCTGCTACTTTGGGAAGACAAGAGATTTGTTTGCCGTAGTCTCATTTTACAAAACGATAAAATATCCTTCACTTTTACCCTCACCTCCGAGAGGTTGCCAAACAATGGATATCAGGCTTTCCGACGACCAGGCACTCTTGACACTCTTGTGGTCTGGGTGATACCCCAGGCGGTCCTGGCTTGAAAGTATGTGTTTCGGAGCAAAAAGAGTCTGCGCATGCGCCTAGATACATTGACAAACAGTATGGTGTCTATCCAGCAGTAGACCTTTTTTTAGCCTGCTTATTTAATGTGTAACAAGTCATGCTTCGCTTCAGGGTTGCAGGTTAGAACAGTCATACTGACAAAAGTGGAGAAAATGTAGTATTTTTCACTGTCCATGGGATCTGCGATCGAATGTGGTGTAGCGGTTAGGCACTTTGATGTCGCACGTAGGAGACTCGAGTTCGATTGCAGAGTGGGGAAGACATTTCTATCGAGTATCAGGGTCATTCTGCTGGGATGTATCTCTCTCAGCCCGGGTTGGCACTTTCATGCTGTG
>NW_004797591.1:551469-553563 GCF_000002075.1 Aplysia californica | reverse complement strand
GGGGGTGTACAAAATCTACAATAAAAAAAGACCAGTACAAGGAAGCACTGTGGATCAAAAACCTAGATGTGGGCAAAGATGGAATGGACTTAGAAATACCAACAAAAAGAAAAGAAGTTGCGGAAAGGGCATGGAGAATCAGGTAGAGCAACAAAGACGTCTTTAAAGGATGATAGAGCCAGTAGAAAAAAAAGAAGATAAGCGAAAGCACTCATCAACAATCGCAACGGGTGGGGCATCCGCACTTAATTCGTTCCAAACGGCCTTCTACACTTGGCTAAACATTCCCTACTGGCCACAGGAAAATAAACACCGAGGCACGGCACCGTCCGCGGACTGGAGACAGGTAGACGCGTCACGCTTTAGTTTTGCTTGACCTATCTCTTTACGACTAGCTCACGGGGGGCTTCAGATGTAGATGGGTGTGTTCCCGACCCAGATGGTCAGTTGTTAAATTCTTATTTGCCGGAGGGTGTGGAGAGCGGGTTCTTGATTATTATTTGTTGTTTTTTTTTTGCTTATTTTGAACGTCTTACAATACGTGAGTCATTTTCAATGTAAACCTCACCTGTGAGGTTCTGGATCTTTTTAGACATTAATTTCTGTTTGACGGATCAGACCGTCTGTCTAGTTGAAAGAGAGGGAAACAGAAGATATGATACCAAGTACGCTGAAGAGGCTATGTCCTTCGTTCTCGGATCTAGTGTGTTAGTAGCACCTGGTTAAAAGGGCAGTTGTACACCCCCACCCCCCAAGTTTGGAGGGACAGCGAACTACGGTTGTGTCCAATTACATGTATCTGCCGACCCCCTCGGTGTTGGTAGGTTATTTCGTCTATTCGTCTATGGTCTTGCCTCTGGCACAGCATGTTCTGATCTAAATTGTGTCGATGGACGTGTAAAAACTGTTACTTATAAAACAAAAACGAAAACAACCCATAACCCCCCCCCCCTCAACAAAACGACCCAGCATGTGTCAGTGCAATAAGCAAGGTTGGGCACACCTAAATATACTTAGGAAAACTGACTGTGGTGCAGTGATAAGGCGCTCAGCCGTCATACACTGGAGACCCGAGTTCGATTCTACTGGCACTTTGTATCCCTCTCAGTCTGGGTTGGCAGGGTCGAAGTCCGCCTCCCAAATAATCCAAAATTGTGTCGATTTGGGTGTAAAACATCTACATTGAAAATACCTAGAGCCAAACTGGGTCAAGCGCAAGTATGATTCCTGTCAGACATGTTGGGCTCTGCCGCAGAGACAGGATCACCGATATGTTTGGCGTGATGTTAATACATATAGGTCGCTAATGGTTTGTCTGTCGTTTTAATTCTTGTTTGTCACAACCAATGCTGTGAAATGTACCCGTGCCATGGCACTGAAGTGACCAAACTGTGCTGATAGATCCTGTATACAGGTACTCTATGTAGTGCAGCGCCGTGAAGTGAGAAAATAGAAATCGCATGACGTGTGTTTCTAGACTTCATGTCTCTTCTCTCTAGATATTTCTTTCTTTCTTTTTTATCTTATCGATTTATAACTGGTTTAATCCATTCTCTTTCTTTCTTTTTCTTATCCGCCATTACTTTCCTTTTTTCGTTTTTCTTAGCTCGTGCTTTTTTTTTCTTTCTATAATTTCTTTTTTTTCTTTTTAAACATTTCTTCTTTTTATGGGAATAGTCAATTACACTTCAATTTCAATCGTCTCCTCTTCTGTATGCCTAAGCTTTTGTGCGCTATCCTGTCACGTAACTATTGTCTTAATTGGTTGTTGCTGCACCCTTGCTGATTCTACCCTCACCCCACCCCTGAAAACCCCCGAAAAACACCACCCCCCCAAAAAAAAAGCAACCCCCAAACAACCCACCACCACCCACCGTCACTAGGGCGCGCCCGTGAAGAGCCACAGAGAACTGTCAAGTACCCGACGCCTGCGGTTTGGAAACACGCTCACAACAAAGTCTCCGGCTCTTTCCGGGACGCTACTCATCCATCTCTGCCTGTCGTGGTTTGGGCGCCACTAGAAATATAATAGTCTGATTGTAATTGGGGTACATCATGTCGTGACGTTGTGCAGAAGTCTTGGATTGGAGGACC
>NW_004797591.1:548559-550896 GCF_000002075.1 Aplysia californica | reverse complement strand
CCCACGAAAAAAGCGACAAAGTAATAACATAAAAAAAAAAGTAATACAACTATTACCAAAAATCAAACAAACCAACCAACAAACAAAAAATATTTGGGAAAAAAGCAACCCCGAACCGGAAACTAAAGCACTGTAGCATCGGGAAAATGTGCGACAGGCTGGATAACTGCGAACTCGTCAGCAGGCAGTCAGACGAAAGTTTACGTCTGCTCTCTTCAGACTTCAGGGCGGGAAGTTTCTCCCGGTTACGAGCGGCCGGCCTCCCACCACAGAAGAACAGGGCGCCTTTCTGTTTGTTGATACCGCGTAAACAGTTTGTATCGCTTCATTTCCTGGCCCGGGCCTGATGCGAAATACATATAGATCGGGGTTCTTCCCTGTTTACAAATTGTAACTGCTGCTGTCTGTGATATTAGTGGGGTTGTGGGCGTAATTACACTGAGCTGACACGACTCACTGGACGCGCCATTTCTCCCCAGCGTGCTAGTTTGGAGACAGAAAATGTATAAAATGGGATTTTTTTCTTTAAGAACCCCAAGAAAAGTTATCTTTGTTTTGATCGAGGGGTAAAACCGTGCTTTAGAACGTTCTCTACATTTTGTGTGTCGTCTCCTATCACATTATGTTCTGTAGATTTTGTTTAGTTAAGGGGTAAGATATGAGATAGCACTGGAGTCACTGATTATATAATATTTTGATTTTGTTGTGTTTGGTAATAAGGATGTATATAGTAGGCCTATTGGAAGTCGATAGATCTGCGAAAATGTTGGCGGACTTGAATGGCACCAAAAACGTGCAGTTTTATCTAGCATCTGCGCTTGTTGCCATTTTGGGGGTCCAAAAGTTGCCGCAAAAATGGCAAAAGTTGCCATTAATTTTCAAACTTTCATCTCTTTGTGATAACGTATAGCAATGTGTTGATATAGGTAACTTAATCCAAAGCACCAGAATTTCTTGGGCTCTGTTTTAAGCATCCAGAATATCATTTGTAGCCACACAGAGTGTAAAAACGTGAAAAATACAGGTTTCACAACAGAATGAAATCAAAACTAGAATAGCACATAGACAACAAAAATTAACAAATAGGGCGTGTGTCCACCTTTCCGAAGATTGCCCCTTTAAAAAAACCCTAAACGAGTGTAATTCAAGAAAAAGTACAGGATATTTTTAACATGTAAATTTTGGAACCACACACAAGGGCCAGTATTCGGTTTTTGGTGGAGACACACTCTAACATAACTATAACACATTTATATATTTCTTTAAATGTAGGAACAACATCACATTAAATAAAATTGTGCTGTATACACAGAAAATAGAAAAACAACGCATTAGAACAATTTAGAAAAAAATTAACACACCAACAAATTAAAACACAACAAAGGGAAAAATAAAAGACCAACAGCAATGTATAGTATTCTTCGCATGAAAATAATTATACATGGACACCTTACATTTATCAAAATACATGTCTAATATTGTTATGAAGTAGCTTTTTTGTTGAAATATGCGAAAAATCGCGGCCGCGACATACGCAGATGTTAGTTTTATTGCCCTTATGACCTAATTATTCGTCTAAGCTCAGCTTTAACTCGCCTTCTAAGGTTTCATGTGTTCTGCTGGCCTATGCTGGCCTTTTCAATTCGTTTTTGGTGATGACAGGGCTGGTTGTTGTCTTCTATTTCACGATACCAGGGGCAACTTTGGTAAACAGATGCAACCGATGGCGTGGCGGGGTCTTTAAAAATACATGTACTCATATAATATTATGAACATGATTATGAATATTTTGTCGAATGTGGTTATGGATCTTTTTGTTTTGAGTAGAAACTGTTGGGAACATTCATGGCATGGTAACGAAAAGGAAGTTGCACCCACAACCTGTGTTATAGGCCTACTATGTTTACCGAAAATAGATGCGCTTTCTTGACAGTTTATAGGCTACGCATAATCTGATTTCACTGGAATTATGCCTTTCTTTAGTTTTTAATTGTCAGCGATTGTGCTTGCACATTAATTCTTTTTGACAGAGCCATTGTTTTAAAATTTACTAAATGTGAAGTTAAACAAAAGCATATAAGTTGGTTTTCCACTTATGCAAGTTAGTTGGTTTTCCACAAATGCATAGGGACGTAATATTGGGCACCCAGTGTGGAATTTTGTAGACTATTTGTTTATAAAAACGCTTTTGTTTGATTTGCTTACATTATACTTTTCTTGTCAACGGCACTTGGACTTCTTGGCACCTTTTGATTGACCTGATAATACCCTGATTGGTTTTGAGTCACACACACAAAAAGTTTATCAGTTCTATTGTATTTTATAGGTCACCGATAT
>NW_004797591.1:547218-548267 GCF_000002075.1 Aplysia californica | reverse complement strand
GTGGTAGTGGCTTGTATCAGCTAGTAAACCAGTACTCTCTGGACTATGTATTATCACCATAAAGCAGAAGTCATAAGTCATACCCTGCCCACGAAGGGAAACTGCCGACCGACTCTCTCACACACACACATAAACACACATACACAAGCACACGCACGCGTGCGCGCGCGCACACACACAGACACACACACACACACACACACACACATCTACACGGATACATGCACTGTCCACTCTCACACACTTAAACGCAAATGCATTTGTTTAATACAAACAGACGGACAGACAGACACCCCCCACAAACAAACACACAACATTACACACCGTTACAAAGTCTCCAACACAACCATCCTCAAACGGATGTTAAAAGGGAACGTTTAATACCCCCCCCCCTAAAAAAAAAACCATCGAACAAAAAACCGCAACAAAATTTATTTCCCTTCGGACTCCCAGTAATAGACAGGACACCTTGACCATGAAATAAAATTGCAAGGAAATATCATCCTCTTCCACACCTGCCCTTCGACATCCACTTGAACTCTTTTAGATTCAAACAACTCGGTCCAAGCCATGCTGTGTCTGACTGGCACTCATGCGTGTGCTCACGCACTCCTCCATGCGCGCTCAATTATGGAAAGAAGCACTCTAATTCCAACGAAAACAAACAAATCGAGAAGAGGAAAGACGAAAATTCAGACTTTGGGATTGCTTTGCACGTGCTATGCATACGGCAGTATTTTACGACATGACTTTGAAATACTGTTAAGAGTGGATGCTAGGGATTACACGTACGGTATACAGAAAACAGAAACAACAGCAATTATACCCCCTCCCCACCCCTGCACCCAAATCAAAGCAAATAAACAAACAAGGAACATCTGGAACGAAACAATTTTATCTGAAGCCAAATATCCTTTGCGTATGTTTGTTCTTGTTTGACCACAATCCTGTTTTCTGCGACATTCTGTGGCATAACTGCTTTTTCCCTTTTGGGTTTGTTATCTTTTGCTTCCTAATAAGAATTTTTTTCTTGTCTAGTCTCTCCCCCC
>NW_004797591.1:545173-546915 GCF_000002075.1 Aplysia californica | reverse complement strand
AACCCCTAAATAAGAACAAAACTAAATAAAACAAATAACAAAACAAAAATAAAACAGCAAAATAAAACGAAAAAACAACAACCCCCCAACAATGAAACAAAAGACAGCAAATTCATTTTTTTTAAACCTGTGAAAGTGCATGCCAATAATATATATTTTTTAAAACCATGAAAGTGCTTTGACTACCCCCGGTTTACCGTTATTTATTCCAAATATAATTTGTCTGATTCCCCGTGAAAGCCCTCATAAGTCCAGGGCCTTCTTTCTTTCTACATAAAAATGATGGGAGGCCTGGCCTGGGATGAGGACACACTTGTATCCTGATCCACCCTGAGAGTCAGGAAAACAATACGTGTGTTTGTTCACTTTCTTTACCCACCAGACATTTCATCAAAGTAGACGATTCTTTTGAAAGTTACGTGTACAATAGAATCCCCAGCATCCCCATAATGCCTATGTGTACAAAAAGAAGGGGGGGCCATCGAGGCGCTGTTGTATTGTTTGTATCGCAGGTTGGGTGGAATCAGTGGAAAGCGGATCGTATGGCCGATGGGGGTAAACGCTCTGAGGGCCCCTTGGGGATTCGCTTTCTTCTTAGCGACCTAGAAATCTAGTTGGGTGCTTGAGATTTGAAGTGCTCATCAAAGATAAACAGGTCGACGGTGAAGACCCCCCGTAAGGATCTCGACGGGATGTCTGCGTGGTAGGGAGATGCCTGGGCGACATCATTTGAGGACAAGACCCTGTGGAGGCTTGAAAATGAAAACTCGATGCCCGCCCAGCGTTGTCTGTGAGCGAGCTGTGTGGCGAGCTATACCCAGTGCACACTGCCAATCGAATTCAATCGGGGCCAGCCAGATTTACCTCCGCCGAGGGCCAATATGATAATGAAAGTTAGTTTTGGTCATGTTAAGGTCTGTTACCTAAATTTTCTCCTTGGATGAGATTTCTGTTTTTTCGAAGACAAGCATTCTTGGCAACTCTTACCTGGTACCCGAAGATGTAAATTATACATAGGGCGGTAACGATAAAAAAAAGAGATAATTTAAAACACAATTCACAGACTTAGCTCTAGACTTTTACCTGGTTTTGCCAAATAAAAGTTTTAAAGAATATTACATTAATCAACGCATGGCTCCAAAGACTCGATACATTTACCGTACTCGAAAGCACTACATGTAATCTCTTGTGACTTGTCGCCGAATCGTTCTGCGTACTTTTTGATGCCACACTCCCTGATACCATATTGTGCGTAGAAGTCTTTATCTCTGGCTACGTATCACCGACTTTGCGACTTCTTGTTGGAGTTAAAATGTTCCATCTTCAATAGATCATAGAAATGCATACATTGTGTATGGAATTGGTAATTGGAGGGGCCCAAAGACGTGGTCTATTTCTTTTGCTCTTTCTTGTGTTATCAGCCTCCTAATTCTCTTCCTGGTGAAATGTAGGCGTTATCGTTCAGGTAAAATACAAGTCAAGTGCGTTGACTCTCCTATAGGAGGTGACGTGAGACTCTCAGACAGGCTGTGAGTGACTCCTTGTGGCAGACGAGACTCACTTGTCTTCCCGCGCTGATGGCGACTCGGGTACTCAGGTGCTGGTCTGTGTCGCGTCCTCCTGTTGACTGACGACCGATAAAGACTTCTGTGATTTAGCTTCTGTAGAGCTTGCGCCTGTGCTGTGATGGTTAGACTCTGACAACAGAACTGCTCTTTGTATGGGCCAACTCGCCACCCTCA
>NW_004797591.1:542696-545073 GCF_000002075.1 Aplysia californica | reverse complement strand
CCACCCTTCCCCGTCCCCCACCCCCGAGTTTTCTCTATTTTTTCTTGTGGGACATTTTGAGTGTGACACCGATCCTTTGATGTGAGTGCGGGTGATTTGGCGGGTGCTCGGGTGTTGTGTGCTCCTTCCTTCCTATCAAACTTCTATCATCCTGATCTTTCCTCCTTCCTTTTTGTGCTTTCTTGTAACTCCTCTGATCTTCGGCACTTATATGACCTTATTGTGCTGCAAGTATCGTAAAACTCTTACTAAAACTTTGATGTGAGGGGACAGGCGACTGACAGATACTACAATGTAGTGTTTAGTATCTTGTACATAAAAATGCCCACTGCGACGTGTGTGGTCTTCTCATCTTCAGCCAACATACACATCGTGTCAATAGCGCTTTCCTTCACACTAAAATCATTTCCTCGCTCTTCCTTTTCTTAAATCCGTGGCAATATAATTTGTTCGATCATAACTCAACGGCGGCTGTTTGCGGATGGCTCTGTCGTGGTGTCCCACTTCTTTTCACCTTTTTATTTATCCTATTTTCTGTGGCTGACGAAAACAGCCCCGGGCGGACTGGAGATATAAATACAATGTACATAAAAAAGTCAATTTTTCCTACAATCTGGGGGCTCAGCTGCCCTGTTGGCTGGGCGCCACTCCCACGCTACAACCTCTTAAGTCATTGGCTGCATTCTTTCCAGCTTCAGTCCGTTGACCGTTGGCCTGGTCTTGGGAAAAAAAATGACCATTGAGACTCGTACAATTTTGCCTTTTAAATGACCTATTTGTGTCTCATAGCGTGCTACAATCGTTTAGAAAAAAGCAAACAAACCTGGCGAAATGTTCCTATCGTTCTGACTTGTTGTAAAGAGCTGCCTTTCTGTACTGCCGGCATAACGTACTCAGCGAAGATATGGTAATAACTAACTGTTTGGCGACTTCTTGATTGGTATCATCTTTGTACACTTGCAGTTAAGACCCCGTTATGCTGGGTTGTATCTAGTTTATTCTTGGTAAAATCTGAATCCAAATCTTCTTGGCCTTTCATATTTAGTTCTTTATCTCACCAACGGGACACAGAAGAAGGGGAGCAAAATCATGATTTTCGAAAGGGCAAGGAAAATCTGCGCCACTCGCCGATTGGTACCTCGACTTTCTGCGTCTTTGTCAAGTTGGCAGCTAATTGCAGCACCCAGGATGATGCGATATTCAAGCACTTTCGATGTTGTCTCCAGATATGTATTCAAATCAGTCTCGATTTGGGCTCAGTTGCTTCAATACCATTCTTGTGGGCTCTGACTTTTAGTTTAGTCACCGGCGTATGTGTCGTAATGGTTGCGCTCTTCTTGTCATTCACAAAAGACGTTTTTATGATTCAGTACTTTCGACATGGGCTACCCCCGCCCCTCCCCGGGGTGGGGGGGGGGCGGTGCTACTGACTGAAGTGTCTTTAGGCCATTCCCAAAGGGGACATTAACCTGTTCTTATGCACAGTAAAATTGTAAATGGGCTGATTCATCAATGCCATGCTCATAATTTCGCCTGAACTGCAACAGGGAACTGCTGCCTTTTCTTTCCCAAACCTTACTACCGTCATTTTCCTTCTACTTCTTTTTGTATGTTTGTCACACTCTTGTGACCCGCTATTTCCGGAGTGCCTTGATTGTTGAAGCAGACTTTCGTGCTGTTGAAGCTAGAGAGGTGAAGAGGGTGGGCCTGATTCTCTGGAGGGACTTCTCTGTTGACATCCACCCCTTGGGGCTCATATGACCTTATGCAGTAGAGAGCGCCGTAAAATCTCTACTAAAACTTTTTTTATTAAAAAGGAGATGGGCACTCCCCGAACGTTCTTGGAGATATGTCCCACCAGCAAGGGCGACAACCCTCTTGGGTAGGGTGCCGTTTTTTCACCACAGCCTTTCTGAGGCAGGAATTGGGTCTTCAGTCTGCGCTTACCTTGTCTTCTGCCCAGCTCATTTTCATGCCGTTCTCTCGAATCATGGTCTGGTCTGGGTACACCCCCCCCCCGACCCCGAACTCCCCCTTCAATAAAGCGCAGACAGACTAAAAGCGACAAATTAACAAACAAAAGCCAATCACCAAAAAACGTATTTGAAACCCCCACCCCGCCTTCTCAACAACTAATATATTTTATGTTTTAAATACGGATCAAGCAAAGTTAGGAAAAAAAAACCCATCAAGGAAGTCGACGTCAAGAGTCAGATCCAGCCCTCCTTAAAAACAAAACAAAACCAAACAATTTTAATTTGTTGACATGGGAATTGAACCATACCATACCGTATAATTCCAGCTAGAAGTAAAGGGTTACCTACGCCAGTGCAGGAACTCAAGGACACTCTTCCCGCACCCAGTGCGACCCCCCCCC
>NW_004797591.1:539040-542080 GCF_000002075.1 Aplysia californica | reverse complement strand
ACACACACACACACACACACACACACACGCACGCACGCACACAAATTACACACACACATACACTCAGGGCCAAGATAAGGCAGGGTCTACGCCCTAACCAAAGAATTCGTGAGGGCTACTTGGACTTGCATCTTTTGTATTTTAGACTCTTTGCCATTGCATACGAAAGACACGTGATCGATTCTCACGTGGAGAAATATGTTTCTGTCAGCAGTGTATCTCCATCTTTCTGATCAGATACTGTATTACACTTACACCCAGCCGTCCAATTTCATCACTTCTGTAAAAGAGAAAAAAATAACACTCTTTGACAAAATTGATATTGACTTGTTAGTTATATTGTGCATATATAATACTAGCTGGGCCCCCTTTCGATGAAAAGAATGATCGGCGGTGCCTATACGTTCTTATACTAAACGTTCTCTATTGGCCTGCTATATTTACACTCTACTGGAATGGGGCAATAAATCTTGAGAGATGCAAAAAATTATAAGGTCTAGATCTAGATCTATACTCTCAAAACAAAACGCGCCTTGCGAAATATCATTTCCGGATTTTCTAAAATTTCAGAGACAGAAGCGTCGGCCTACAAAAGCGATCGGCGAAATAAAGAAATTTAGCTTTTTGCAGCAAAACTGTCTCAAAACTAAAAAAACACACGAAGGGTGCCATGATCTGGAGAATATTTTAAGGAATCTTTTGGCGAAAACTGCATGTCGATCGATGCAGCCATTAAAAAGCCTTTTGAATAGCAAAATTCGGCCACCACAAATAGATAATAGATTACGATAAATTCCAGGTTCCATTTATGTCTGTCTGCCTGTCTATATGTCTATATGTCTATCTGTCTGTCTGTCTATCTATCTATCTATCTATCTATCTATCTATCTATTTATCTATCTATCTATCTATCTATCTATCTATCTATCTATCTATCTATCTATCTATCTATCTATCTATCTGTCTGTCTGTCTGTCTGTCCCTCCCCCCCCCCCCCTCACCACCAACTTTTTATTCGACAACTGACCATGAGAGAACCATTTCGTAAATAAACTAGTGGTCTGGATCACAAGACCTTGAACCTGTGATCGTTTCAAAACTATAAGTTAACCGATTAACCGGATTTACAATTTCCAGGTTGCCCAGCACCACACAGCACCACTTTTGCGAGTCCCATGTGAAATGTTCCGTTAATTCCACTCCGCCGCTGAAAAGCAAAGCCGCGATTCTTTTTTTGCCCCTGGTCGAGAAAGGCAAAATCAGGAGGGGCCAAGGCCTGCCTTGTTATTTCTCGTCTAACAACTGCACCAGTTTCCTTTGATCGTTATCATTAAATGTTAGGCTAACTTGTCCCACGCCCCTTGCTTTTTTTTTTGGGAGGGGGGCACTTTTTAAAGACTTTACTCTAAAAAATTAGTTTTAAACAAGCCAAGGAGACATTCAGTCAGAAAGCGTGAAATTGCCCAATGTTTTGTGTTATTCCCAAGGCGATAAAGAGGGTAACTGCTGAAATTGAAACGCTTTAAATGAGTATTATCAGTCTTTGGTTTTTACAATTTTCATATATTATACATTTTGCTTAGCCTTGCATTGTCAGCATAATTGTGTGTGTCAGTTGCTTTCTCCGGCAGATTTGGTAAACAATTCGTGCATGTTCGAGCTTTGAACCCTTGCCGCCTGGCAAACAGGCTCTGCGTTTGTGTGTATGTGTGTGTGTGTGTGTGTGTGTGTGTGTGTGTGTGTGTGTGTGTGTGTGTTTATGTTGTGTTTGGAGCCCGTCTGTGCAAGTAATGACTCATTCTTCTCGAGTGGTCGAGAAACACTGACTGTGTGGTGTAATTTGTTAGGGTCTTCTTCAGTGCTGGCTTGGTACTCAAGACTGCAATGGTCTTTTCTGTTACGCGCAGAAAATATAGTATGTTCGATTCCCAGTGGTGGAAGTTTCTAAAATCGAACCTTTTAGTCTTTCTGTCTGGACGTTACACATGTATCCCACTGGGCCCTAGTTGCCTTTGACGGACAGAGTCGAAGCGTGAAACATTTACATTTATCACTAATACTAATATATTTGAATGTGCAATCGGAATGGAAAACACGTGCAGAATGAACGATGTATATATAAATAATTCTTTATTAGCTACCCCCTACACACACACACACACACACATACACACACACACACACACTCTCTCACACACACACACACACACACACACACACACACACACACACACAAACACACATACACACACACACATCATCTCATAATATCAAGGGAAGAAGTGTGATTATTAGCAACATTAACCTGTAGTACTTTATCCATAAGACTGGAAAAGGGAGTAGATCAAAGAATCGTTGAGATGACTGGATGTCAGAGATGAAAACTGACCCTTACAGTGACCTTTGATTTCCTTTTTTTTTAAAACTTTCAGAACTGGATTACTTTTTCTTAAAGGTAAAATTTGTTATCTGACTCTTCGACATATCATGCTAGACCTATATATAGCTATTAGGGTGTTAATTGAGTGAAAGAAAAATAAAGAGTGTATCTCGGAAATGTCATACTGCATGTGCTTATGTACGATTTGCTGGCTTGTTTTTCCGTTCTCCCCGTCCCACCTCCGCTAAAATGTTATGACAATTGACATAACTAACGTGTTTGTTCATCATAGCTTTTGGGTTGCTGTGGGTGAGCTACTAACCTTGAAGTCAGTAAGTGTTGGAGTCGGCCCCGATGAGCTGGTAGGTCACAAGCATACTCACTGCAGACCTGCAGGAGTTGTATCCCTCCTGATGGTAAAATAACAACGATGGAAATCTTTGCTTTGATGTACGTGTATGACGTTTGCTTTAGTGTATCGTCTCTGCCTTTTTTAATTCGTTCTTCTTGCATCGTGAACTTGCCGATGGGCCACGTGCTCCGTCGACTTCATGCCGCACCAAAGATATGGCCGTACTCTAAGGTATCGAATAGCGCGGCGCCCCCCCCCCCCCTCCCCCTAGCGTATTAATTTTTAGTCTTTTTTGCTTTCTTATTCCG
>NW_004797591.1:536509-538200 GCF_000002075.1 Aplysia californica | reverse complement strand
CCCCCCCTCTTCCGCCTCCACCCTCCTTTATTCTTAAAGAAATGTTACTAGAAAGCGTATTGATATATTTTTCCTGGATTTGAGCCTACAGCCCGCTCCCGGCCCCTCCCCAAAGAAAATCAAAATAGAATCAAAGAGTTGATGGAGGCAACTGGGTACAACAGATGGAAATTGACCCATGCACTGACCCCTCTCTCAGCACGAGCGAGCTTTACATGCATGACGAGGTTTTACTCACACGCAGCACGTGCGCTGTGGAATACCGCACCTGCAGGTTTATACGTTATTCTTCCTTAAACTGTCACATGCATCCGCGCTACGCCTTCACCTTCAATTATTTATATCACACTGCTGGCTTATTATTAATCGGCCACGTACGCCTCTCGTCTCTTTCAACGACTGGGCTCGCATTTCAACGTCCCATATTGTCTCTGTTGTTGCTACGCCTTTCAGACTTCCTTTGATCTTTGGTGGTAAAATGGCGGTTTTTCTTTTATTGCCGCCACCGGACCGGCCTTTGAAGCGGTGCCGAGTAATGGATTAGCGCATACCATTTCCTGAATCGGTTGTTGTGTTTACAGATCGTTTAAGATACCGATCGTAGTTTTTTCTCTCTTTTTTTTTACGGGTAAGTAAGCGAAGAAAAACTTGTGTGTCTGTACGACACGAGCAGCAATTTACCATCCGCTCTCGCATTTTTTCGTTGTTTTGACTCTATCTTTTCTGCCCTTTCGCCATACTCTCACTCCACTCCAAAGGCTCTTCGTGTTTGAAGCCGTGGTGATGAAAAGTGGCTGTTTTCAGGACTGTACAGCTCAAGAATGATGTATAGGTTGATGAATTTGTTCTCCTCAGTGGGTTATTGTTATGTTGTCTTAAATATTATTATTTTGTGGCAGTGTGAAGTTATAACGCGGCTATTTAGTGGGTCATATTTTGGCCCGCCCTTTCCTCGGTGTAGATTTATAGGGTGTTTGTGAAAACAGCCTTTATCATTCATATTACGCTGTAATGTTTCACCCTTTTTCTCACGAAAGTGTAGGCCCTACTTGTGCGGTGTCTCCCCCCCCCCCCCCCCCCCCGATACTCCGATTTTCGCGATTGTTCTACCCTTTATTGGTTGGCTTGCGGGTTTCTTTTTAACGCCGCGGAAAGGGAAAGGGAGGGAAGGACAGAGAGAGAGAGAGAGAGAGAGAGAGAGGATATCTTCCTCATGTACAGACGCCCCCTTTACTGTAGGAGTAGATCAAAGAATCGTTGAGATGACTGGATGTCAGAGATGAAAACTGACCCTTACAGTGACCTTTGATTTCCTTTTTTTTTTAAACTTTCAGAACTGGATTACTTTTTCTTAAAGGTAAAATTTGTTATCTGACTCTTCGACATATCATGCTAGACCTATATATAGCTATTAGGGTGTTAATTGAGTGAAAGAAAAATAAAGAGTGTATCTCGTAAATGTCATACTGCATGTGCTTATGTACGATTTGCTGGCTTGTTTTTCCGTTCTCCCCGTCCCACCTCCGCTAAAATGTTATGACAATTGACATAACTAACGTGTTTGTTCATCATAGCTTTTGGGTTGCTGTGGGTGAGCTACTAACCTTGAAGTCAGTAAGTGTTGGAGTCGGCCCCGATGAGGTGGTAGGTCACAAGCATACTCACTGCAGACCTGCAGGAGTTGTATCCCT
>NW_004797591.1:534925-536409 GCF_000002075.1 Aplysia californica | reverse complement strand
GAGAGAGAGAGAGAGAGAGAGAGAGAGAGAGAGAGGATATCTTCCTCATGTACAGACGCCCCCTTTACTGTAGTGTGATCTCAAATTTTAACTTTTAAAGCTCAACTTTGAAAGAAAAGCTTCTTACTCTAGTTCTTAACTTTTTTTTTGGTGTCAATAGAGTGTAGTCCCCACCCCGCTGGTAAACGAAGCCAATTTGCCCCCTCATCTGTCACGCGCGATGAACTGTGGTAAATAATGTCAGGAAAGCGATAAGGTTTATTTATTTAAGAAAGAAAGATATTGTCACACATTCCTTAAGTGATCGCCGTATCGGGGTGAAAACCACGCGACGTAGCCTCGAGCGTGTGCGAGGCGCATGCACCATGCGCTCTCAGAGATCAGTTTCGAGCTCTGTTATCAGCGATATAGAGTGCAGATAACTTTAACTGGTCGATTTTGTGAGGTTTGACCTATCTACTCCGATTTCTTTTGACATGAAGGATGAAGATTCCACTGAAAACTAATGTTGTTTTTGAAGTCGAATGTGTTTACCGTAGTGACGCAGTTGGTCGAACTACTTTACCAAGACTCGAGGGTTTTATTTCCCCCCCTCTCCTTTCTTGAAATGTTTGTGTCATCTGTTTTTTGTTCTGAGTGAAGGTTCAGCAGTGCGCTTACGAAAGCGCTTGTGTAGTACATGCACTTCATTTTCAGAATTCCCTTGACGTCATGGTACCACTTTTGTGATTTCAACGTATTTCCGCTTTGCGTGCACATCCTTTAAGGTTATGTCGCACATAAAATAAACCTGAACGTAAATATCCACCCTCATCATTTCACTGTGTCATGACTTCGTGTTATTTTTTCACTCTACATTTGTCGACTATGATAATAAAATGTCTGGTTTTATTTTTATGTAGTTGTTTTACACCCCCATCGACACAATGTAGATATGGGTGGTTGGCGGGTACTCTCGTGTGGTTTACTCCTTCTTTCCTATCAAACATCTGTCGTCTTTGTCTCTCCTCCTTTTTTATGTCTGTTACTTTCTTGTAACACCTCTAATCTTGGGCACTTATATGACCTTATTGTGTTGCAAGTGCCGTAAAACACTTACTAAGACTAAACAATGTAGATAATTTAGGAGGCTGGCTTTGGCGCTGCCTGTCAGAGTCAACCCAGGCTGAGAGGGATACAACCCAGCAGAAAGACTGAGTGACTCGATAAATACTCTTCCCTTACGGGAATCGAACGCAGGTCTTTCATGTGGGACGACGGAACTCTTAAATTCCTCGCTTCAGCACGGATGTCAGTGAATATATCTGTGGTAGCGTCCCGTTCAGTCAGCTGTGTGATATGTTTCAGGTCTGACAGCTCTTCACTGTAAGGTTGTTCAAACGATGGGATCTCCGATTCAAAGTCCTGGACCGATTGAACGTAGTCAAGTAGTTTGTTACCGAAATGTCTTGTGATGTATTAGATATCCTCTGTTTGACACCCCC
>NW_004797591.1:528089-534347 GCF_000002075.1 Aplysia californica | reverse complement strand
CCCCCCCACGGCCATCTCTGGGATGGGCATTCTTTCGCACTCCACTATCCCTTTACGCAGGAGAGGAATGGCATCTTTTCATCGAATGACTAGATTTACTTACTATCATCATTTTTAATCCTCTGTCGTGCCACTGTGCCAACTGAAGGTCCGGTGTCTAGCGACAACAAAAGATCCCAAAACCCGACCACGTGGCGCCGTCTGTCGAAAATACATAGATGTCTTTATTAATTAGCAGAATCTTGAATTCTATATATATGAATTCTAAAGGAACGCCATAGGAGAAATGTTCCTAAATCATGAATGCTACCAATCGACGCACAAGAGAACTGGTGGATGGTTTGAGGGTGCCATGAGTACGTCCTATTTCTTTACTTTCCCTTTGTTGTTGCTGTCTGTCTGTCAGTCTTACTTTTCCCCACCTTTTAATGACCATTGTGGTGTCAATGTGCTTTTATTTATTCATATATAAACAATAGAACTGCGGTCTTGAAGTCAATGGTAACAATACAGCGGACACCTGCTTCCGTTTACAAACTTTGTTCGTTTTTGTGCATTATTTGCTGCCGTTATCGTCTTTAGTTCTTGTGTCTATTTATTGCACCACGTATTTTATTAAGCTCTTGCCAATTGATGAGGACCTACAACTTATTTTGAAGCGACTTCTACTTTTCGAAGGCAGAGAACCTGGTCAACTATCGGGGCACTGCGCACTGGAGAAGTATGTTCTAGGAAGGATGATAGATAGCAATATTGCGCTGATCTCATTTAAACTGTAATTTTTGTATGGTAACCGAGCCGGACAAACTAACCATGTCACTTGGGTGATTCTCGGATGTTCTGGTTTAGTTTGCTCCTTTTTTTCCTGTGAAATATCTACCATTATTATTTTTGTGGTTGTTACATTCTTTTAACACTCTAATCTTTGGCACTTATATGACCTAATTGTTAGTGTCGTAAAAACTCTTACTAAAACAAACATAACTATGCCACACCGGCTGGTGGTCGAGGCTGTGATATCTGTGGGGGTTGACCCAGATGACGAGTCATTTAATAAGATCTCCTGGCGGCTTGTGTGCGGTTTTTGTGGTTTGGGCTAGTCAAACAGGTTTCTACATATAGCCATCAGCGGGTGCGAGGATAATAAAACTCAAACCCACTGCTATACAGAGGGAATATGTACCTCTGTCGTTGGATTAATAACATTGAGGTACACGTGTCGTAAAACTCTTACTAAAATTAACTTTGGTTTATTGTCTCTCCTTTCTTTCCTTTCTTCTTTCTTCTTTTTCTGCCCACAGCAATACCATAAGATCTGTTGATATCTTGCTTGCTATGGTGCGGATGGCCTTAGCTGGTTCAAATGCCCTTGTTTAGCTGAGTCCTTTCACAGACGTTAGTTTCGGAGGTTCTACTCCTCAAATGACCGTAGAGTGGCGAACGTTATGTTAAACCCATACCATGCCAGACTATGACCACCCGTACAAAATGTTTTTCCTCCCTAAATATAACAATAAATCAAATAATACCTAAATTAGATAACCGAATATTGAGTGCTCTGCGCTGGGGTTTTAAATCTTTCACTGCCAGGAGTGCTTTATATCACCACGAAAAGCCTCAGACTGTCTGGGGCTAGGGCAGTGAAAGGATTAAGCGGTATATAAAATAACTGTTCTCGCACTTTGAGGGTGTGTCAAAATACACCAGTTGTAACTCGTTTGAGCCCATCATGCTTGTTTTGAAGCATTCGACCTTTGATAAATTGTTCTACCATTATGTCGTGTTAGTGGCGAAATGTTGCTGTTATTATGCCGGTTGGTCGAGTATCACAACTAATCGATCTCGCCAGCGTCTGTTGTATAACGGTTAGGTTCTTCGCCATTTTACGCAGAAGACGTGAGTTTGATTCCTAGAAAGGGATTTTTAAAAATATCGACTATCGATTATCTCCGTCCGTTTGCTTGGATGTTGCTCAGGTACAGATTGGCCCTGGCAGGCAAGGTCGAAGCCTCGCGTAAATGATCTAACTTGTGCCTATGTAATAAAGAATGAAAAGAAAAGAACCTACTGGTGGTTTTAGAACCCATAGACCCGATTTGTATTATATAGGGGGCGGGCCTCAAATCTGCCAACCCGGACTGAGAGGAATTCAATGTCCCAGTAGAAAAACCTAGACCCACGCGGGAATCGAAGTAAGGTCTTCTCTGCGTGGCTGCGAAGTGCCTAACCCGCTACACATTGGAGTTAGACACCAGATAAAACTAAAACATGTACAACTTTGAAAGGAAAAAAAAGCTGTACCTTTGTTGTTGTCCTCAGGTGGAGCTGGACGGTCGTCAGATCCTGCTGCCGGCCCTAGAGGGTGTAGTGGTTCTGAACATTTCCAGCTGGGGAGGTGGCTGCCAGCCCTGGGGGGACGCCTCCGAGGAGGAAGGACTCTCACAGCCCTGGTAAGGGAATCTGTACACTGACTATTGTTGATTTGTTTGCTTGTTGGTGATTTTTGTACTTAACTTACTCCTTCATTGTTTATTTTATTAAATTGTTTGGCACTCTAGTTATCTCTATACACGTATGTTATTTCGAAATTGGACCCTGCACTGTGATATAATATGCCTATATTTTGCTAGCCTAGGCTTTTGGTCTCCGGATGAACATAAAAGAGAGTCGGACATCAGACAAAATATACACGAATCAAAGCTGAGACTTCTTCTATCACCTAAATGGCCCCCATCGCGCCGCAGAGTTAGTTGTGCGCCCTCGTTTTGTTGGGCAGCAGATTATTTACACCTGCCTGTCCTGTCAGGAAATCTGCAGTCCTTTACTGCTGTGTGTAAGTAAAGTCTCATAAGTGAAATTAAATTGAGCGACAAAAAAATTAGGAAGAAAGTGTTTTTCTATGACCAAAAAAACCCCGACAACAAAACTTTTCTAGATTAATAAGAATACATGTAATCAGACTTTGAGAGGGGGGCTCTCGTGGCCTAGAGGTTAAGGTGTTCGCCTCTCATTCAAAAGTCCCGGGTTCAAATCCGGAACAATTTTCTCCTCTAAAATTGTCTCCTTTCACCTCGTTTCCTGCTCTCTAGCAATGTTCCGTCGTCTGCTTTTGTTTCCACTTTCTGCCCCTACCCCTTCACCTCCTTTGCCCCCTCCTCTGGGCTCCTGACTCTTTCTGTAGCCTTTGTACTGCTTCTCCTTAGCTTCTTCTTACTGCTGTGCTTCCGCCACACCCCTGTTCTTATGGTAGGTAAGGTCTACACCTAGCTTTCTCGGACAAGGGTGCAAAATCTCGGAGGTCCCGTGTGCAAGTTGCGCACGTTAAAAATCCCTTGGTGGTCTAAAAATCGATAAGAGTAGGCTTCAGCCACCACCCGGACAAAATTCAACATATCCTACCAACTGAAAATGTTTGGTGTGTCCCGCGCGCTCATATGAACTTATGCAGTTGCGAGCGCCGTAAAACACTTGCAAAAACAAAAGACTTTGAGAGTGAAGAGCAGGGCATGGCGTTTGCTCAAGTGTTATTTTGTGAGGCCGCGATGAGGGTGATGTTTTGAATTCCCAAATAAGGCTTTCTTGAAAAGTTTTTGAGTTCTCTTGGCTTTGTCCTATCGGAGATCGACGTGAGACTGCCACCTCAATGATGACCTTAATTGTATAAATGGACATTATCCTATACACATCATATCGTAGCTCAAAAGTTAAAAGTATAGCGCTCTTAAGGAGAGAAAAACAGAATGCAACATCGTTTGGTAAGTGAATGGCTGGGCGGCAGCTCCCTTAACCCCTGGTGGGCGGCCATGATCTGTTTATTTGAGCGTGTGCGAAGGTTGTGCGCGTTGTGATGTGAACCTGGTACAGCTGGAGGCAGCTGGAAACAGCTGGATTACTGCAAGAACGTTTTATTCTTAAACGTAATGTAGTTTTTCTGATTCTTTTTTAAACGCTCAATTATTTATAATTCGAGTTGTGGTCCCTGTGGAGTCAAGTTTAAAGTTACATGAGTAATGTGAACTCTGAATTAGCACACATGATTAAAAGGACCCGATGGAGAGTTGAAATGATTTGCCGTACTATCAAGGTTTAGAAACCGATTCTAACCCAAAATCATTCATCCTGGATCCTATCATTGTGTTTACTGAGTCAATAGCTGCTTTGTGCTGTTCTTTTTCTAGCAAAACATGTTTTTTGAGCCCTCTGGAATACACAGTACCTTACCTTTTTGGTTGTTGTTTTTTTGCGTGTAAGGTTTTGTTTTGCTACCATTGAGTTTGGGGGACAGCGCTACCAAGTCCGTTGTAAGGAGATAGTGTATTCCATTTACGACGTCGTCCTAGGAGTGAGACAACTAGTCAGGCCATAAACAATAATAAATCTCATCGGACACTCTTGTCCTCCTCCCATAACATACACATCACGTTTTTGTTTGTGCGTTTTATTTTATTTTGCTGCTGTTATCTCTCATTGACCTTTACAAAAGGCGATATCTTTATCCCGTTAGCGTTGAGAAGATACTATCTCAACTGACACCACTCAAAGGGTATGAAAACTATGCCGATTTGAAGAGCACATTTCTAATGCTCGTCGTCACTCTTCCCACGGGTTATTGATGGACACTTTTGTGGGGTCTGCTCCTTCTACTTTATCGGTCTTGCTTTTATTTTTATAGTCTTCCCAACAAAGCCTGGACTTAATAATACTGACTCCCCGCTATCCGTAATTGTACTCTTGTCCCCTTCCCCAAGCTCGTAATTCCTGACTGCCGTAAATAACAAAAACCAAGATAATACTGTTCCTTTTTGGGTTTTTGCCTCATTGACTTTTGATCAGCGTGATATGGCGCTCGTGTATATATCTGTTGAAAACATAGTATTCACGGTTTACGTCAGTTTAAGGATGTGAGCTGTGAAAAAAGCAAAGCCTTCCTGATGGGGTGCGTGTCACGTTCGCACCACCGCGCGCTCATGGAAAGATTTGCGTGTCAGATCTGAGGACTTGGGTTATCCTAACGTGCCGTATCCCCAATATTGATGTTCTTTGGCTTGTTTGTGTTTTTGAATCGCTTTCATCCCAGTTTGAAAC
This sequence comes from Aplysia californica, assembly GCF_000002075.1. Taxonomy (NCBI): domain Eukaryota; kingdom Metazoa; phylum Mollusca; class Gastropoda; order Aplysiida; family Aplysiidae; genus Aplysia; species Aplysia californica. The sequence goes on along the minus strand of NW_004797591.1, from coordinate 529,262 downwards.
CCGTATTGCGGTGTACTGATACTGTCAGTGGTCTTTTGAATACGGCGGTCGGGTCACCTAGTCACGCACATGAAGAGAGACGCCCCCCTTGACGTACATAAAGGTAGTGTTTAGTTACGCCTTTAACGTAAGTGCTCATTGTCTGAACTAAGACCGGTTCACTCAAACATGATTAATCTCCATTACAACTTAACGGCCTTTAATGGGGAGTAATCGCACAGGGTATCCAACGTTCCCTGCTCCTGTGAAAACAGTATAGGTTTGAATGAACCTCCTCTCGCCAAGTTTATCAAGTCTATTCGCGTGAAATGTTTGAGGCATAAGTATTATGTTTACCTAATCCGTCTCTTTTGTGACTTTACCGAGCTCAAACATTTTGTTTTCTTTCTCGCCAAATTAGATAAAATCTTATTACTTGTACGTTCGCTTCTTTGAGACTGATTTCAGCTGAATTTGAGTTTTCAAGTGTGACAGAAATTAGAGAAGATTATTTCGTAAAAGGTGTTTTATTTCGACAAGATGTTACCCGCAGCCTTTTTACTTTTTGGAAGCATTCGCTTTTTTGTTTTGAAGGTTATAGCTTTGCATGACTTTTGTCTTAGCACCTACTTTGCGCTGATAGCCGGTGAATGCTCTGGTTTGTTCTTCTCCTTCGACTTCTCTTTGGCATCACTGATATTTTTGTTCTTTCTTGCTGCCATGTTCCTATCATCATCATCATCATCATCATCATCATCATCATCATCATCATCATCATCATCATCATCATCATCATCATGTGGTAGAAGAAGAAGGAGAAGAGCAGCAGAGCAGCAAAAACAACTACATGTACGTGCGCCGGCTGTGTGTGGGAATACCCAAGTCTCTATAAAATTGCACTTTGTGGTCTCCGCCGACCTTTGTCCACTGTGTGGGGTCAGCGCACCGAGCCAGTCAGTTAGCAGCCATCAAGGCCGCCAGTGTCTCCTATTTCCCTCTCATCGGCCTTGTGTACGTCCGCGGAGGCGTGGCATGGACAGCTCGTTTAGCCATGTTTACAAACTTTCCCGAGCGTCGCATTATCTGGCGTTTATCTGTGGTAGGTACTGTCAACGCTCCTTGTTGACGGGTTTGTGTGAGCTGAAATGCAAGTACTTGCTAGACGTACAATATGTCATTTCGAAAGCAGACCTC
>NW_004797591.1:526391-527551 GCF_000002075.1 Aplysia californica | reverse complement strand
TAGAACAAGAGCCCCCCTCCCACCACCAAACAACAGCAAAGTGTGTCATATATATATAGTTATCAGTTTTCCTTTTATATGGACACACAACTAATGCGGACGAGCGTTGAGAGTCCCAACCGTCTTCTTCTTGTCTCGCTTTGAGTGCTGTTTACACGTTGTGCCGATTTGTTTATAGCAACTATATATACCTGACTCTAAGATCTGACAAAGAAGCTCCGTCGATCTTTCTTTGGGATAAATTTAGTGATAGAACTTTATCTTTAAGTTCTCCTTCCTGCAAGCGAGATACCTTGAGTTACTATATTACAATGCTTTGTGGGCACTGGCGTATTCTAATTCTGTATGATTTTGACCCCTGTTGACCCCTGTAAGTGCACTGGCACGCGAATTTTGACGCCTGTGGCCTTTCCCAAATGCCCGAGCCAGAGCCTAATTAAGTATGTAATTGCAGTGTATGGCTGATTTATATGAAGTTTCTTCCCCTATTATGGCATACCGGCTACATCTGGTCCGTATTCATCGGTCTGTCTCATGCGAATGACTGGTTTCTGCTTTGTTAAATGGGCACTAAACTGTAAACATGCTGCAAAGGAAGGTATAATGAATATTAATGAGGAAGACGTGCGACCCCATTACCCATTGTCCGCCGTTGGGGTCAGTGCACCGAGCTAGTTAATGACCACTGAGCCTGACGTGAGCATGTGTAAAGTAGGGTAGACACTAGTCCAATGTGTCGGGTCTGCACAACCAAGTCGGAGGAGGTGGGTGGTTGGCGTATGCTCTTGTGTGGTTTGTTTGCTCTTTTCTATCAAACACTTATCGTCGTTATCTCTTCACCTTATTTTTTTTTTGCGTTGGTTACTCTGTTGTAACACTTATTATCCTTAACACGTATATGGCCTTACGGTGTTGCAAGTTCCATAAAACTCTTACTAAAACTAAAACACAAAAGTCGGATGAAAATAGTTCGACTGGCTGGTGAGGACTTATGAAGTAAAATTCACCAGGAATTAATTTGACATTCTGAAAAAATGCCATTGTTTGACTCATATCGTAAGTCGTTTGTCGTCTTCACAAACCTCACTACAGCACAACTGACCTAAACACTGGATTAGGTACAACTATTCTGCTAATGCATTCTTCTTCTTCTTCTTCTT
>NW_004797591.1:519574-524404 GCF_000002075.1 Aplysia californica | reverse complement strand
GTGTGTGTGTGTGTGTGTGAGCGCGCGGTATGCTCAGTCGCATGCGAGGAGATTGAACCCGGTCGTCACCTTTCCTATGGGCCGTTGGGTTCACCTTCTAAGTGCCACCTTCAATTTGTCCCGTGTCGGGGTACAGATTCGTCAGTCAAATTGCCCCCCTTAGAATAAAGACACAACATCAAGATAAAATACCCAAAAAATGCAAAAATAAATAACGCAAAAGCAGCAACAAGAACTTTTTGGCGCCACTGGGAACATATGGTGTTTTTTTCTTTTACCTCGCGGACACAGCGAATCCGTTCATAATTAGCAACTCGTGTTTCGGTCAGCGCGGATGATGTAGACAGATGGGGAGATGGTAACGGATAGCCTGGGTCAGGAAGTTCACGTGTCTCTGCAGCGTCCCGCGCCTGACACACACAGACGTGCCTCTTTTTCTTTTTCTTTTTTTTCTCATACTCGGGACCAGACTGATGGTTTTTGCTATTTCTTGATTTTGTTTTATTGAATATAAAACGTTTTCTAAAGCTTTTTTGGAATCTGCTTCTGTAGCATACTCGTTTTTTTCATTGTTTTTTTGGGGGGTGTATTTTATTTGTTTCAGTGGCTTGTCTGGCTTTCAAAAAACGTTGGTGCATGTTTAAATTAGCTTCTGTGGTCTGTTTTGATTTGAACTAAGTTTATTGATGTATGTTATTTGCTTTTGTGTACATTTTTCGAGCGTATTTGCGTAACTTATTGCGACCCCTAAGCGGATGTATGCTTGTTTATTTACTGTGACTGGTTAGGGCATGGTGCAGTTGTTAATGTGGAGACACTTCCAATTAAATGACCGCCTCCTATGCGACCGAGTCATGTGGGTGGAGATTCGAAAAACTCAGTGGGCACGAATTCATGAATGTTCCCTCCCCACCCCTGAGATCCAAACTTTGATCAAGGTTTGGCGCTGTTTAACATGATGTTAACTGAAGTCACGTAACACCCTATTGGCCTTGATAGTGTTTGTCGCAGGTGCATGTCCTGAAGGTGATTTTGGTGTTTTGCTGTATATGTCTTTGCTTTCTCCACCAGTTCCTTTAAAACAAAATTCATTTTTATCCAGTTATCTGTGTAGATGGATGGTGGGTTTCCCGTTTTAAAAGCATTTGATCATGGCGTGCAGTTTTAGGTAACGCATTGAGTCACACAATGCAACTCTTTAATTAAATCGATAGCTTTGATTTAGAAATGTCAACCCATGGTTGTTTCACCTGTTGCTTTTAATCCCTCTTTAGTTGTTTCTTTTTTGCTGGTGTATTACGTTTCTTTCTCCCCCTGTTTTAGAATTCAATATCACTCTACTGTTTCGGCGGTGAGTCTTACCCCATGTTTTATTCTTTTCCCCTCACTCCCCTTCCTTTTCATTCTTTCTGTCCTCTCCACATGAGTGGTTGATATACGGTACCAATAGGTCCTGTTCTTATTAAGTTTTTTTCCAACTCTGTTGGTGTCTTTTATCTTCTGTCTGGTGAAACTGGCGGTTTTTGTGCCAACTTGCCTTAACGTAGTATTTTACTCTACGCTCAAAGCTTTCGCTGGTTTCCCTGTCTAACTACGACTCACAGTGGGTGGCGGTTCAAGCAGGTCAAAACCGTGGATGAAAGCTGTCAGCACCTTTTGCCCCGGAAGTGGACACGGCCTGTCTTTGCTCACAGACCTTTAGACATGGTCACCTCATGTCGGAACTGTTGCCAGGTTGGCGCCATACATGTCGTGCGTGATATGGCGGTACTGCACACGGTCTGTTGAGATTCAATGGATTCAGTGAGGCCCAGTGTGCTTTTTGAATTAATTCCCTTACTCAGGTCGTACACTGTATGGTTCATATCCGTAGTTGTTCTTTTTGTTACCTATATCTCTCCCCCCCTCCCCCTTCTAAACAAATCAAAAGTTAAGACAAACACAAAGCAAACAAATGAAAGGTGCAACAAAAAAGGAAGAAAAAAATCAGCCCGACTCCAGCTTTAATTGAGGTGTACAGATTCTCAGATTGGTTCCTCCCTGACCTTTCTTCTTCAATCCTCTGTTGTTTCTGTCTGCTCTGCTGGGAGGCATCTCACACGTCCAAGGGGGGCGTTGACAGGCACCGTCTGAGCAGCCCGCCTCAAAATGACTTGTGTTGTTTTGATGGAGACCCCGCTCCGATATCTCAGCTGGTATCGTGCTGGACTACGGAGTGGATGGCCCTGGTTCGAATCAAAGTCTGGGCGTTCTTGAACTTTGGTCGTTTCGGGAAGTTTTTAAGGCTCTAAACCCATTTGCCTCTGTCCTATCGGAGTCGGATTTTAATTCGGAGGCCTTGCCTCTTAAATAAGATATGGCTTATAGAGCTGAATTATTTTACAATTCTTCTCTTTATTTTTGAATTTTTACAAAAATACCACTTTCCACCCCCCCCAACAAAACCAACCCCCCCCTCAAAAACCCCAAACCAAAACCAACCGACACACACCTTCAAAAAGAAAGCCATAGTGCAAGAGACATACCTACCATGAGAAGAAAGCAGCAACCCCCCCCCCCCCCCCACACTCCCTTCAAGTTAATACAAATTTTTACGTATTTGCTCCGTGCGTATTGCCAATTTAGGAGATTTCCCTCAGATTTTGCAATAATGCCCCCTCCCCCCTCTCGGTTCCCTCATTTTTGACCCTTCCAAAATGAGAGGCAAAGTCTAAGAATAATCCTGCCCGCCATGGCGTATTGCATAGTGGACACAAGAAGACCGTGAAAGCACGAGATAGTCACCCATAGCCATGGTGTCGTGTCTAGAGCTACAAGTCTCTCCCGTGGTTTTATTTTTTAACCTGGGCTCAATCATAGGACTGTGTAAAGGACAGAAAGTGCAATAGTAGCAAACACGACTTTGTTGAAACTCCCTTCCAAACACAATTGGGAACGGCGTCTCTGGTGGGTGTAGCGGTTAGGCGCTTTGCTGTCGCACGCAGGAGACTCGAGTTCAATTCCCAACTGGGGAAAATATTTGATCGAGTATCTTGGTCTTTCCGCCTGCTGCCTGGGTGTTTCCTTTCAGCCTGGGTTGGCCCTTACAAGCTGTGTCTGGAGCCCGTCTCATAAATGATTTAAGTTGTGTCGATGGGGGCGTAAAAACTCCTCCAATGGAAAAAAACCCAGCAACAACAACAGCCCCCTCCCCATACATACACAAACAGTTTGGTCCTCTTGAATTGAAACCCTGTAGTTAATATACAGAAACAGGAAGGGGGTGGGTGGTGTATATAGAAGCTGAGACAGTGCAGCAAAGTAGGTACCAGTGAAATATTCTATGCTGACAGAACAGGGGCTGTAAAGTGCAACGTGTGATTCAACAACTGCAGTAAAAGTAAACTAAAGCCCTCTCTTCAGAACTTACTTGATCTAGTACTCATATCCGCGGTCTCATTTCTATGTCATTTCGAAAATAGCCTCGATGTCATTTGAACTCTTTACTCAAACTGAACTTAAGTCTGCAGGAAAATATAGCTGCTATCCCTTTGGCTTTCAATAAACAACTAAACAACCTCAGCTGTACTTTGGTCCCGTTGGCTTTTCTTTTTCTGCTTTTTCTGTGGTCTCACACATTCAGTACAGCAGTTGTGACTGTTTCCACAAGTTCTTTGCACCTTCTGTTCTTTTCATTCTTCGGCAGGTATCCACAGTGGTCACTTCTAAAGCTGCCGCTTTTTATGTACGAGCGGCTGCACTTGGGCCGTGAGAAAGAGCGTAAAATCCTAATCTCGGACAGACGAGCGAGCGGGCCAAAAGGGGGGAGAGAACTCACGAAGATGGCCGGTGCTGTAGGTGGGCTAATCATATGCACATTGAAACCCACTGAAGGTTTGCTCTTTGGATTAGAAACACGCGAGGGTGCAGTCAAGTGTTACAGTTTTAGGTGTGGCAGCCTGGAAGAGTTACAAAGAGGCCATGGGTTTCCTCAGTACATTCCCATCCTTGAACCTCTCGTCGCTATAAGACAACATATTTGTACAGTCCACAAGGTTAAAGAACGTTCTCCAACTTTTGGAGACCACTTTTGTATCCGTGCAATTTAGTGTTTAAGCTTCATTTTTAGGATAGGACCATTTCCCTTTGCGGTAAAACTAATTGTGATTTAAATAGCCTCTTAAACATAGTGATATGGTAAGGTAATTGTTTTTGTTTTTCTGGCAAAGTCTGATTCCAGTACATGTACATTGTATTTATATCGGAAACAGATACGCATTCTGCCCACCAACCAACTGTCTTACCAGCCAACAGTCTTATCAGCCGTCGCACCAACTAACGAACCAAACTAGACACCTGTTTATTTACTAATTCAATGACCATTCAACAAACTAACCAACAAACCAACTTGTTTCTACCCCACAGTCTAACAACTAACCTACTTCATGAACGGGAAATAGACTATGTCCTGTCACTGGTCCTTTACTGTATTTGATTTCGTTGGGGTTTTTTTTCTCGTCACAGCTTACTTTTTCATGTTTCTTTATTATAAACTCTCTTATTGCCGGGTATTGGCCGTTATCCATTAGAGAGAGTTCCCTAATTTCACATTTTCCTTAATAATAATATTATGGCGATAATCCACGCACGGGTCTCGCCTGCGTTTTCCCGCGCGAGATAAGGCCCGCCGAGTCGCTCCCTGAGGGTTTGTTTTTTCGCGTTTTCACTCGCTCGGCATTTCACCCGCTATCTCCGGCATCAACACCACTAATACTACGCCTGACAGCTAGACGGTCTGCAGGCACGAGACCGTATTATTCTTTCTTTCCTTCTGTTAACTCTTTTTTGGAA
>NW_004797591.1:515359-517090 GCF_000002075.1 Aplysia californica | reverse complement strand
TATTTGATTCCATGTTTGGGACGTTATATGTGCAGTTCCATTTTTGGCTTTGGTAGACTTGATTTAAAAAAAAAATAATGTGCTGATAATGTGTGTTCACGTTTCTTGTCGGACAACACGCTGTAATTTTTTTAAACGCATCATAAATGTTTCTGTAAAGTTGTTAGATCTCGTGAACGACTTTCTTCGGAAGTAAAGACAAAGGGGCTATCGTAGTAGATAAGTTACTGTGTTCGCCTCTCATTCAATAGGTCCCGGGTTCGAATCCGGATAGCGGAGAAAAATTTCTTCACTAAAATTGTCTCCTTTCACCCCCTTTCCTGCTCTCTAACAATGTTCTGTGGTCTGCTTTCGTCTCCATTTTCTGCCCCCACCCCTTCACCCATTTCCCTCCTCTGGGCTCCTGACTCTTTCTGCCGCCTTCCTACTGCTACTCCTTGGATCTTTCTTTCTGCCCTTACCCGACTCCTCCCTGCACGGATGGTTGGAGAGCGCCACTGGTAGGTCTTACTTCTTTACTTTCCCTCTCTTGTTTTTGTATGTCTCTATACATTTACGGGCACTAAATAGTTGCTATTGTGCCTATGTGCTTCTCTTTATTCAGACAAACGAACCCGTCCCCGTAGCTAAAGGTGAAGTGCCACCATACAATAGTGTCTGGTGGTATGCATGGAACGTTGGGTTTTAGGATTTCTTATGACCTCGAACTGCGATTGCACAAAGTGAGCACTTTTCGCTTTCTTATAACTCGAGATCACGCCTGAATGTGTCTCTTACATCTTTGTTATGATACAGCACAGACCGCTCGGTTCAATTGGACGCTTTGAGTACTTTGAGTATCTTGAGCTCTTATCTTCTACTCAGGTTAGAGCCGGGTCCCCCAGACAACCCCGCAGGCATCACGCCTGTATTTGAGTGATATTTCTGTCATCCCCCCCTCCACCGCCTCCCCTCACAAAATGTGTGGATCACCTTGAATTATCAGGACTTAAACTTTGTGAGTCGGTGGTCATGACCATTGTGTTTGTGTACTTTCTCGAATTGCTAGTTCGCCCGTACGACTGATTAGTACACGTTGCGCTTTTCATGGAGAAGTACTTTGACATTGTCGAAAATCCGATTTTAAAAATGCAGCCTCGGGATGATAATTTGATTGATAATTTTGTATGCTTTAATAATAACAACTTGTGTAAAACTTTGGATGTTTGGGGTCAATCTGGTTTCTTTTGTGGCGAGTAAGTTTATGAAGGGCAGCAGAGAAGTGATGATCGCCAGCGTTTAGCATTCGACAGTCCGCAGTCCGCAGCTTTCGGGATTAGGGGAGGGAATCCCTCTTATCTTGTGTTATGACGGGGGCCACTCTTCTCGATCCCCTGACACGCCCACTTGCTGCTTGGCACCGCTTTGACAGAGGGGGGGGGGGAGGGATGGGTGGAAGGGGGCGGCTTTGTTCCACCCCTTGAGAGGCGGGAGGATATAAAATAAAGAATAGTCTACTGTCCCACCCAATGACTATAAATACGGTCTATGGTTGCACCAACGAAGGACGCAGCTCTCCCCTGGATGGATGGTCAACCGTGAGCACGTGCAGGGCTGGCGTATTTTCTCTATGCTTCTGTGTGCTCACAGTGTCTAGCTCTTTTTACCAGTTTATCGTCAAAGGGACTTGTCTTGCTCAAAAAAACCCTGGTGTGTCTAGCTGTCATTTATACAAAAAAAGACCGGATATCT
>NW_004797591.1:511974-513095 GCF_000002075.1 Aplysia californica | reverse complement strand
CCCCCCCCCAAACTATTAGAATCGTTTTGATTTGGGCATGCTTCTTTACTAACCAAATACGGTAACTCAAAAATGTATCTTTCATTTTGTGCATTTTTCTTTTTACTAATTTTGGAACGTCTGGGCTGACATTTGTATTCTGAAATTACCATGCGTGGCTTCACACCATCTTCTCCTTCTGTTCAGTTTTACTTTGTTCCTTATGTTTCCCAAACTATGTTTTCTCGTCTTTCCTTGCACGCCACCCCCTTTCCAACCCAGTCCAATGTCCAGTCGACGGACCAAGTGATCCACGTTCGAAATTACCAGCATCCTGTCATGTAGGCTACTATGTAAACCTCTAACTTCAACCTGCTCAACAATAGCAATAGCAACAACATCAACAACAACAACAACAATAACAACAGTTGCAATAGCAGCAGTTTTGGTTATCAGTTTAATGGTTAAGAGTTGATATCTGATATATACAATTTTGTAGTCGACAGTGTTTAAACCAAATAAGCTTTTGCATTTGGATAGCACTCATTCTGTCGGCTGCCTATGCTGATTGTAAGCTTTTAGAAGTTTATTAAGTTTCTGTTTAGGCCCCAAAAAGTGTCTTTCCCGAGTTTGGGCTTGCCAGTCCTGACGCCATTCCCATTAAACCGCCTGGATGGTTGTCATTGTTTTGAAAAAAACAATCTCGTGTGGTTGTAGAATGTGAGCTAGTCTTCATGCACCTAAAGAGAGCCTCTTCAACTTGTCGCCACGCGGGTTGCATGCGTAAGTCAAATTGCATACACTGGGTTATTCCTATGAAAATGTACAGCGCATAAAGAATGATTCAAAAGCCGCCCCCCCCCCTTGCGGAATGTTTACTGTGTTGGAGAAATAAGGGGGAATTAAAGGGAATGGTTTTAATACCTACTTAAAATCCCGTCAAGATTGATACATTTATGGCGTACCCTTCCAAAATTGGCCTTGACAAAATCTACGTATTTCAAGCCCTTATGCTTTGCCTAAGAAGATATTGGCAAACGAGCGACCTTAGTGTGATATAAAGAACACACACACACACACACACACACACACACACACACACACACACACACACACACACACACACACACACACACACACAC
>NW_004797591.1:505569-511874 GCF_000002075.1 Aplysia californica | reverse complement strand
CCCCCCTTAACTTTTTAAGTTGACGGCGTTTTTATCAACAGGAAGAGATTACATGTTTGCTTTTTGAAATGTGGGTCGACAGAAAGACGGCGAAGATTAGTCGGAAAGACATTCCGAAAAGTACTTTTGAAAACAGCCAGTTAGTTTTAAGTGGCATATTTTAACGCATAATGAAACACAATGGACTAACGCAATAATATGATGTTATGAATGAGTATGGTAAGGAAAATAAGGCAAATGATGATCAAGAAACAAATGGGCATAGTAGGTAGACGGAGATGTATTCCCGTACTGGAATCGACACTCTCTCTCTCTCTCTCTCTCTCTCTCTCTCTCTCTCTCTCTCTCTCTCTCTCTCTCTCTCTCTCTCTCCCTCTCTCCCTCTCTTTCACCCCCCTGGTTGGTTGCAATATCCCAGAACGTGCGCTCTCTGACAAGGCTGAGCGCGTGCGTTGCACATTCACTTCTGTCAGTGTAAGCATATGTCAGAGTAGAGGAAGCAGATGCTTATTATTTGTCATTTCACCGCTCCTAAGCATCCTGAGATTGCTTTGTCTACGACAAGACCGTATTGCTTTTTTTGCGGATTGTCTACAACAATTTAAGCAAATGTTTGTTATCAGTCATTTTGGATGCCTCTTCAGACCGCTAGGACATAGTTATAATATACCCAATTTCCTGTAGGGGTGGGTACACGCAACTTATTACATTCACTGTTGTCAAGGTTTTTTTCTCTTCTGATTTAAGCACGCCACCACGCTTTCTCACCTTTTCGTTACATGTTCCTTAGACTTTGAGCACTTTGCTTTTCCCCGTATCGCGCTGACTGAGAACGGCTTTTTATTTTTTATGGAAGATGACAACTCGGAGAAGTGAAGTAATATATACCTCACGTCTTCAGCAGTTCCGTTTTCTGTTAAGAAGTTATCATCTGTCATAAGCATTTATTTTTATGGCGCTGTATCTTCAGATCGTGTTTTCCTTTTTAGATGAATATGACACTCGTGTGTTTTAAATACCGCATGGTTCTTACATTAGAGTGAGTGACACATACAGCTTAAAATCCATTTACTCTATATAGTTTGCTTATGAAAGAACTTACTTATCAATATCTGCATGCCGTTGGGCTGGTTGCTGAAAAAAAAAGATTCCCCAAACAGCGTCTGTCTAATTTTTTTTTCTTTAGACTACACAGAAGTATAACATTGCATGTATCCAAGTATCGTTCTGTCATCTTCAGCTATATTTGGTGGCATTATTGCATGTACAAATTATGTAAGTACAAGTGGGATTAACCATACATCGACACCCCTATATGGCGAGTGCACTGATACTATCGGTTAATTGATCCTGAACCGACTCAGTGTTACAATTATGTCCTTTGCCTTGCATGTCAAGGACACGAGTTTAATCTCAGGTCTTGAAGATGTTTTATCAAATCTAAAATCTGTCTTCCTGCTTTGCCGTGTCTCACACAGCCCAAGTTGGCCCCATAAAATGTGGTACATTATTTAGTTGCGATCGCCGTAAAAGTATACTAAGCTGAAACTGAAAACTGAAACGTGGTTGAAGCGGATTTCTTAATGGCGTTGTGTCGATGTGTGCGCTTATCGTTAGCGACAAAGCGCTAGCTGAACTGAGCGATGTACCCCATTCTTTCTTCTTGTTCTTCCAAGTATGTCTTGTCTCTTTTGTTCCTTTAGCCCAGTCTTCTTGTTTCTGCAACGGTTTTTCCGGTTCCTGAGAAGCGACAGTTCTGTGCTTCCCACAGAATAGCAGACAGCAAACGTCACTTCTTAGTCATATATTACAATTTCTCTTGCACATTGCCCCCTGCCTTTCATTTTATTTCCTGAATATATCAACCCCCCCCCCCCCCCCCCTGTTCAACTTCGCCCCATCACATCTTAAAAACTTGATATTATCGGTCACCCTTTTGTGTGTGTTGCTGCATCTCTTTGTCTCTTTGTTTGTGTTTATGTTTTTGTTGTGTATGTGTGTGTGTTTGTGTGTGTGTGTGTGTATGTGTGTGTGTGTGTGTGTTTGCGCACGCGTGCGTGTATGTGTGTGTGTACGCGTGCACGCAAACGTTTGTTGTCTGTCTCTGTCCCCACATTTTCTCATAAACTTCACCCCGTTTTTTCTGACTGTCTCTGCTCGTCGCATTATCTGATTTCTGGGTCTCGTTTTTATAGCGTTCACCGTATTGTGCATCGTCAATTATGGCTACCAAATGTTTTGTTTCGTTTGAAATTAGAGAACGATTTATATATATAACTTCAGTTTAATATACTCATCGGCGAATCCACTAATGTCTGTCTGTCTGTCTGTCTGTCTGTCTGTCTGTCTGTCTGTCTGTCTGTCTGTCTGACTGTCTGACTGGCAGGCTGGCTTTTTGCACGTATTTTTCTCGCTCCCTCTCAGTCTTTCTCTTTCTCTGTCTCCCTGTCTCGGTCTTTTTTCTCTGTCGTTCTTTGTACCTCTAGGGAAACAGGTATACATGTACTTAGTCATTATTATTTCGTATTGTATTTTAAACAAAATTATTTTTATTGAGGTCAGCAGCGGATGGTCACAGACAAAACATGTTTTAGGTAATTAAATTTGAGAAAAATTTAGTTTCCCCAGTCTTGCAGTCGACAAGTGGAAGCCCTGATATTGCAGGTTCCTTCTATTTTTTTCAGCGCCATTGTTTTAACAAGCTGTGTTCTTAATAATCGTAATGATAAGCCAGGACGTCAATTCTGCTTCAACTCCCCAATTTCAGTATCTTTGGCCAGTGGTTAGGGGCGCCCATGGTAAGTCCCGTTTTCTTCCTTTCCCTCTGTTGTTTCTGTCTGTCTACCTTTTCCCCGCAGTTGATGCGAATTATTGTGTCGATGTGCTACTCTTTACAAACTCAGTGTTTAAGTAACTTGTGGGAAAAGAGGAAAATTGTTATCGGGCTGTTTTGAAATTTGGGGCTGATATAATCGGACGCTATATACGGTGTACTTCTGGGAACTTGTCTCCGACACTGAGATCGGACAGCCCGTGAGTCTCTCAAAGCCTTCACCATAACCCCCCCCCCTCTCTCTCTCTCTCTCTCTCTCTCTCTCTCTCCCCCCCCCCCCCCCTCTCTCTCTCGTGCAGCAATCCGAACGTTCCACTTCCAGATTCCGGACGTCCAGCGCTCTCTGTCTGGCTGTCCTTGGTTGACACTTCCCGTTGAAGTCGATAAACGTCTCTTTACTCCTCTTGTGTTTGGCGGGAAATACAGAGGAAATCGGTAGCATTCTTGGCGCGATCACGGCATCAGATACGGGGGGACTGCCAGACTATCAGGGAAACCCTAAAGTGGGGTGTTCACTTGTCCGAAGAGTCGGCTCTGCAGAATCTGAAAATCCGGTGGACCCGTGGTCTCATTTTGAAACGAAAAAATCCAGATGTTAATCAAGAAAGCGGTTACATCTAATCTGTTTTACAGAGTGTACCTCAGTCTTCTCTTCTCTTTTTTTGGGGGGTAAGTGTTTTACGGGGCTCGCAACTGCATAAGGTGATATGAGCGCGCGGGACACACCTACTATTTTCAGTTGGTAGGAAATTTAGAATTTTGCCCGGGATGTGGCCGAAGCCTACTCTTACCGATTTTAGACCACCAAGGGATCTTGAACGTGTGCAACTTGCATACGGGCCCTCCGAGATTTTTTGCCCTTGTCCGAGACGGCTAGGTGTAGATCTTTACTACCAGAAGACCAGGGGTGTGGCTGAAAGACAGCAGTAGGAAGGAGCCAGGGAGTACTTCAGTCTGACTTTGTCATAGTTTAGTAATCGTCTACTCGTCGTAATACATTTGTCACAAAATTTCACACTACAGAGGCGACAGGCGTTTTTTAAATTATCTAGCTCTCTTTATTTAAAAAAAAGGAATATTAATTCAAAATATTTGAGTTATTTTTGCTGTTGTTGTTATGACTATTATGCTGATAATGATAATGAACTCAATAATATTAGTAATCAAAGTAATTAAAAATAATACTGTTTTTCTTCTGAGAGAACCGAACGGCTTCCAATTTTAGTACGCTTGAAATTCAAGTATGCAACATCTAGAAGTTTGCAGATAGCCGGACTTTGAAGACGGGGGGGGGGTCTGTTGTTTCACGCAAATGAGATAAGACGGTGTCAGACTGGCGTAATTAAGAGAAAAAACCCAACCCCCAAGAAACCCATAAACTGAAATGAATGAGTCAGTATGGACAAAGTCAACAAAATCGGACGAGTATGCACTCTACTTTGCGTTCTTCACAACAAATCTCAAACACTGAAGAAAGTGAGTGTCAGCCTCCACTTTCTCAAAGACTAATGGCGGTTCCAGACCGCGCCCTCTTGTCTGTCCGCTTCTCTGGGACGTTTGGTCAGCGCGGGACAGCGGCAGGAAGTAGGTGGAGAATGTTTTATTGTCGGGACAGACCAAGCGAAAGACAAGGGTCAAAAGGTGATGGGGAAGACATTAGTTTGGCGATTTTGAGCTTCTCATGAAACTATACGTGGCAGGGAAATAATGAGTCGTGTGCGTGGGATGTAATAACACAGTATGGTGAACATTTAACACCACTTTCAACGCCGTGTGTTTATTTAAGAGGCAAATACATTCGATTCAATGCCGGTGTCTGATAAGACCGAGCGAGACCGGCGGGTGGCCATAAAAAAACACACGCCAAAAATGTTCCCCTGTACAGATTCAAATCAGGGTGGCATGAACCATAGTAAAGTATGATGCCAACTGAACTAACGGCGCGCTCATACGCTAGCGTGCTCTGCAGAATATATTGGCGTGATGAACTTGTAAAGATTTGGTGTAGATGGTTGGCGGGTGCTCTGGTATAGTTTGCTCCTCCTTTTCTATAAACGTCGGTCGTCTTTATCTCGCCCCCTTCATTTTTGTGTTTGTTACTCTCTTGTATCATTAAGTCATGTAGATATCTATACCTTGTGGTATTGATGACTTTTAAATTTCAGTGAGGGGTTTGCGTTACGGCTACTCTCTTGTGGCTGTATTAATCTGGAATGTGTTGTGGGAAAGACTGTTTTAGAGAACTGAATGACTAAAGAAGCTTCAAGAATGTCAGGACTGGAAGTTTGTCTGGTTGTAATGTTTCTGGAGCTTCCTGACTTTTTGATATACATGTATTATGTTTATTTGTTTGTTTGTTTGTTCTCTTTTAAATAACAGCAACAGCTGCAACAGCAACAACATTTTCAAAGAGCCGGCCGAGAATACCACGTACCTTCCCACAAATGTAACAAACCTCACGAATGACCTCTCTGTGGGTGGTTGGCGGGTGCTCTGGTGTGGTTTTCTTCGTCTTTCCTATCAAACATCTATCGTTCTTATCTCCCCTACTTCTTTTTTTATGTTTGTTACTCTCTTGTAACTTATGCAGTTGCGAGCGCCGTAAAACCTCTACTAAAACTAAAAAGTCCTCCCTAGCTCGTAGACGTAAGACTTAATGCCGCTGAAGAGTGCACAGAAGGGACGTCTGCTGAGTACGTTTTTCTTGGCATGGTGACCCGGCGGTGCTGCACAAAATTGGCAGCTGTGCTCAATTCGCTAGCTTCCAGACACCTTATGGCTCGTTGAGAAAAACGATCAAGTTAAAAATAAGCGCTCGTTATTGTCTTCACTTCCAACATTCCAATGTTTTTACATGTATTTTTCTAACCATGTGTATGTTTTTATACTCTGTTCTTTTTTAAAGAAAGAAATTTTTCTTTTTAATGTGCTTTGGTTTGGGCTTTGCATTGAAACTCAGCTGTCTCTCTCTCTCTCTCTCTCTCTCTCTCTCTCTCTCTCTCTCTCTCTCACACACACACACACACACACACACACACACACACGCACACACACACACACACACCCCTAAAACGAAACCAAGGTTCATAACGATTTAAATGCCTGAGAAATTGGGAAATAATCTAAGTGTGCATTTTAATATGTAGAGTTGCGTGATCCAACTATGCCTGAAGTGATTTCATAAACTGTCAGTGTATAGGTTATCGATAAAGATTTTTTTCATGTCTTGTCTCTTGCACCTGTTGTTTTCCGTTTTGTTAACGGTTTGAACAATTTTCTTTAATTTTGCTACCAGCACAGTGGCGTTTTGAGTGCATTTTCCTGTCATGTTGTCAAGAGCGTCTGTCAATTCGACAGTAAATGATGTTCTAATTCAGCCAATCCTCTGTTAATGGATTGCATTTATATAGCGCATATCCACTTATGCAATGCTCTATGCGCTTAACATGATACATATTATGGATTTACAAAT
>NW_004797591.1:500688-502528 GCF_000002075.1 Aplysia californica | reverse complement strand
AAGAAGAAGAAGAAGAAGAAGAAGAAGAAGAAGAAGAAGAAGAAGAAGAAGAACAACTTCACATCTTTAACTATTTACATGCACCCCTACAAAAATCGAAGGTGTCGTGGAAGCTCTGATCTGTGAAGACTGTTTTAATGCACCCACGATCCCGCCCCAAACGCACCGGCTGTGCCGTTGACATTGAGAGTGGTCGCGTCTTTTGACGGCTCGTCTTACACCAAAAGAGCCTTTCCGAAGGCCGCAGATTGACGGCGTCGACACGTCAATTTCTTCCACAGAATAGTTATAGTGGACAGGGTGAAAATTTTCAACTCCTTTAACCGGCGAGTTGCTCTTTTGCTCGAGTCAAGCTGAGATATACAGAGAGACAGCAAGAAAGTTATGCATTTCATCGATAACATGTTAGGATGATAGAAATACTGGAAAGGATTTGAAGCAGCTGACTTCTTTTTAATACAAGCCAACCATCGACACAATTTTACTCGATAAAAATCACAGACTTCTTTTAAAGTCACACTAATTGAAATAAGAAATTTAAAAAATCTGTTTGCTCTTGCGCGTGATTCTTCTTTGGAGTGTTTTCAAGTTTTCTTTACTCAAAGCACGTGATTAGAAGACAGACCAGCAACACTCAGGATTCTGTTGCTATTGTTTGATAACTCAAAGGAAGACTTCACACTTCAAAATTGCAATGCTGAATAACGTAATAATTTTTTTTCCTGTTTTTGAAGTTTAACTTTGTTCTTCACAAACGGTCTGTTTCCCTGAACAACTTTGCGGCACCAGAACGAATGTTATTTAAAAAGTGGTCCACCAATACCATGGAATTAAAGTATAATGCGAAGAGAATTCACAATTTTACCTCGTCCTTCTTGGAGTACGAGTACTTCCCCTCTCCTGCTGTTATGACGTGGGCTTCAAGACACCTCCGTGAGATAATTCACTTTGTATCTTGTTGGGAGGTAAACACCGTAGATCCGGGAATGTTGTCAGTAGTCATATATTTGCAAAACACAATAATATTGGTTTAGATATTGCCATTGGCCTTTTGAGAGAGGCACAGTTTTTGGCGGCACTCGACCATTTGTGCACTCTGTTGTACAATTTACTCTATGATGTCTCCGAACTGTCTTTGACTTGACACGCTTTCTCACGGTGAATCATGCGTCATTATATCATATTTATGGCTAGGACTTTTGTGTCCATGGCTTGGTTTCTATTGTTATTTTTATGTTATTTTTTTACAAACGTTCTCCCACACTGATCTCCTTTTCTTCGGTCTTTGTCCTTTGCGCGTACACGAGGAGAGGTGCGGACAGATTGTTGTGCGTATTCTCACACATCTGTTACGGCTGTCTGTCGCTGTGTAACGTTCTTCGGTTGTTGTTTTTTTGACAACCGCTCAGCGCTTTTCCTTTTTATGTTTATTCGAATTTCACTGTGCTTGGGTTGAGGGTGTCCATGGCAGTTCCTATGTCTTCACTAACTCTCTGTTGTGTCTGTCCGTCTGTTGGTCGCGCTTTTCATCCACAGCAGGCGACTTTAATCTTGTCTATGTCCTTTGTGTGAGCTCAAACAAAACACACATATTTCTGTACAATCCACCGTCTACCCTTTTTGTTGGTGTTTCCTTCTTCAGAAAACTATGTTTTCAGATTTCCTCTTGCTGTTAATCTATTTGTTTGTCTGTTTTGTTTTTGTCCTTTTGCCGAACCAACCATCCCCGTTTTCAAAAGTATACGCAATATAATAGGGAAACACTCTCATCCCTCCCCTTCTGGTGAGGTGAACTCACTGTTGTAATTCTTGACTTTTTATGGTTGATTCCATCTTCCCC
>NW_004797591.1:499155-500217 GCF_000002075.1 Aplysia californica | reverse complement strand
CCGTAACAGAAGAGGCTAACGTGACATCAAGGTAGGTTGGGTTTTGTTGTTATTGTTGATGTTGCTGTTGCTTTTGCTGTTGCCGTTAATGTTTTTATTGTTTTATTAGACGGCAATTAAGTCCCTTCCAGGATGGGGTGAGTTGGACACACCCTGAGGAGACCCCCCGACAAGCATCATCAGGCAGGCTTTGACGTGGAACCTACAAGGAAAACGTAAGAAGGGAAGACCAAAGATGACATGGAGGCGAACGGTACAAGCGAAAATTGAAAAAGCTGGGACATCATACAAACAGCAAGAACAGGATGCACAGGAGTAATGTTGTTGATGACCTACTGGGAGTTTAAAAAGGGCAAGAGAGAGAGAGAGAGAGAGAGAGAGAGAGAGAGAGAGAGAGAGAGAGAGAGTTTTGTTGCATTCGACCTTCCGTATTGCACTTTAAGAATTATATTTTGTCATTCAATGTGCGGGAAAGGAGACTCGAGTTGGTATCGTAGTGAACTCAAGACTCGCAGAATGTGGTTTTTTTTAGCTCCTGAACCTGGATTTACTATCTTCCGCCTCGTTTCAACTCATACAATGATTTTTTAACAATAACAGTATAGGTCATTTTTATAGCGCCCCCTCTCGCGTGCATACAGCTCATGGTGTTTTACATAAATCCAAGTACAAGTTCATAAATGACTAAACCTGAAAAAAAATAGCTCCTACGCACACACAGAAAAAATGGCACGCACATACACATGCACACTCACAAACATACACACACTCACACACACACACACACACACACACACACACACACACACACACTCACACGCAATTATTCATGTATTAAATCACGTATGCACGCACGCACGCACGCACGCACGCACGCACGCGCGCACGCACACACACACTCACTCACTTCTATCACAGTGAATGAGAGATAGATATTACAAATTTTTGTTCTTGGTATGTGTTTTTACGGCGCTCGCAACTGCATAAGGTCATATGAGCGCGCGGGACACACCTAATATTTTCAGTTGGTAGGAAATTTTGAATTTTGCCCAGGTGGCGGCC